>NW_010165377.1:5488-6649 GCF_000695765.1 Mesitornis unicolor | reverse complement strand
CTTTCCCTCTTTGTCAAATGCAAGGGATGTGCTCAACACAAATACACAAACATCATCTTCCCAAACATGTGTGTCTTCCCACATTTCCTGAATGCTCCCGTTTGTCAGCACTTTTCTGAAAGACCCATTTATGGCAAAAAGTGAAACCTCTGCATTTTCATGGTTACCTAAAAATCTCTAGTGATGCATTTTATGCCCCTATACCTTCATATTTACATAGATGTATTCAACCAAACCCAACTCTGAATCAAGAAGGTGCTGTACTGTTAAAATGATGGCCTGTGACTAGTGTACTGCTGAAGTAGAAACATAGTATGAACTGTTGTTTCTAGGCACAGTCAGCATTGGTGTTTGGGAAGTTGTCAGCTGTATACCATTAAGCAACGATTCTCAAACTGAAGGTGAAAAAGAATGTAAGAACTTGCATCAGCTTTTATAAGTCAAATAGGAATTATGTTTTTAATACTGTCATTTACACAGTTGTCTCTCTAATATTTATAATATGTATAGCTTCCATCCTCCCTATACACACTTAAGTGAAAGGTACACTATCTGCATGAAACTAAAATAAACTCAGTACTACTATTTACAAAGGTTTAAGGTTTACCTCAAAAATCACAGATGTTGTACTGTTTCCATGCACTAAAAAAAAAAAAGCTCTGTTTTCAGATACTGTGACAGACTGGCAAAAATATAGCTTTTACATTTGTATTTTTAATTTTTAAAAGCCCTATATCAAAAAGGAAACAAAGAATTATAAATCCAGAAACTCTCCACAGGACCACAACAAATATACATACTGTTGATAAGACGATAACCAGGTACTCCTGCCCTTGGAACTCTTCTACTGTGCCAACTTTAATGTCTGCCAAATCAATACTTCTCAGAAGAAATCTAATTTTTTCCACCTACCAAAAAGAATATTACATTTGAGAGAGGATTACTTCACAACTGAAAGCACAGTACCTATACAAGTATGTGATTTAACACAGAGATGTCACACGGAATGCCTACACCAATCTTAGCCATCGCTCGTTATTAAGCGCAGGATCAGTTTATTACCATCTGCTAAAAGCTGCTTGGAAACTATAGCTTAAGTGCTCCAAGAAATTTACCAAGAAACCATGCCTGGCTAAACTGAGGATTATAGTCAATGACTAT
>NW_010165377.1:0-5457 GCF_000695765.1 Mesitornis unicolor | reverse complement strand
TCCTGCAATACACATTGTCTTTCTTGGAGCAGACATTACTATTATATGTCTTGCATCACAGGCAGATGAAGGACATAATCATATCAAATGATGTGCAATGTTTTAGGGTATCAGAGATTCAGTGACATCAAAACTACATATAAGTATTTCAAAACTAAATAGTGAACTATAAACCTCGGCAGGTGCATACACCTGACCAGTAGGATTGGTGCAAGCAGAACTCTGATTCGCAAGCGAGATTTCTTCAAAAAGGGTTGGTCTTTTCCACACACCTCACAGTGTTTCCCCCAACCCACACATGCAAGGCCATGAATACTGAGATGTGAACACCAAGAAAACTAATGTGCATGCTGTCCAGAACATTCTCTGGAGATGAAAAGGGATTTAATCTTCTTTTTAAAATGAAAGCAGACATCACATACTTTAAAGTTTGAATATAAATGGTTTTAAAAATAAAGCACAGCATTTGAGGTTGACATTCAACATTCTCTATACAATCTTCAAGTCTGAAGCTAGTAAGTCCCAATTCCTCCAGGTTCCTCAAAGCCATAGCAAGGTGACATGCCACCTACTTCACTACATTTCCCTTTTGCTCCACTCCTCAGTGCAGAGTAAGTGACAGAATCAGATTGCTGCTCCAAGTGTTGGATAATAAATTCTTGACTGGCACTCTTTACTCCCAGCAACTGAAAAAATCTGCTTCTTTCTCCAAAACAGCAAGCAGATCTCTCCTTAGTAATTTCCTCATTTTTAAAACTAAAGAAGTAGAATGCCATTACTGTTTTCTCTAGATTTAGATTTCAACAGAAACATCATTAATGATTGATAATACACCACGTAATAGACAACAGTGAAGGTTTAAGATATGCCCCCCAGCTTTAACAAACCACAGCCACAGTGAAAACCACTAAGATGAAATACAGCAACTTCAAAGTTCTTAGACATCAGTTATACCTGTTTACGATACGGTGTAATCACTCCAATATCACTCACTGACACGACAGCGTTTTCATTTTTAGCAAGGTGGCAACAGTACTGCATTACTTTAACTGCTTCTGTTGGATTAAACCATGAAGGACTGTGACCCTCATGTGTTTCATTGCCCTATATTAGAGGAAAGGAAATTAGATGGTGAAGACCAGGTGCAGAAGTGACTATGAATTTAATTATTAATTATTCTTATACATCCTAAATGTAAAAAAAAAGTGATGTATTGTTATATACAATTTCTCTTTGCTATACACCCTTCCCAATGAACAAGTATCACTAATATTTAATATTTTTTTAAGCTGGAGAATTTATATGACAACAGTACTCTAAGTGTGCAACAAAGGAGTTAAATCTCAACTCAGAATAACATGTCTTAGCAAGCTGGTATCTTGCTTTTGTGCAAGGTGAAGAGACCAAAAGCCTCTCCAAGCAGTGGATATTATAACTTTTAACTAACTTCTTGGAGTACTGAAGAAAAACTTTTTTTTTTTCCAAAGTACTACTTTTCCCCTGCCTACTTAAGGCTTAATAATCCTCTAGTTTTAGAGTCTTGTACTCATTCTAATGCTGCAAACACTCACCAAAAGCAATCTCAAGGCAGCTGACTGTATCTCCAACTTGGTCAGTCTGCTACAAATCTAAATATGTATCAAAATGTCTCCACAATACACTTCAATGGGAGCTGCTCAAGTTCTTAGCAAACATTTGACTTGAGTAGTTGTTGCTAAACCCAGATGGTCAGAAAGTCACCTTATTTGCAAAAGAAAGTTTATTCTTTTTTCCATATCCTTTCTAGAATTCATTCTAAAGGAAACTCATCTACAACATTAGGAAACTTCTATCAGCCCTCCTTATTCGTATTTTCAATACACGAACATTTTACATACCCTTATACCATGAAAAATTAATGGAAAACCCTTCCTGGGCAATTTCCTCCAATGTAACAAAGAAGTGACTACTGAAGAGTCTGCACAAACTTCTAGCTCCTTATGATAAAACAACTTAGACGGCAAGGCAAGCAGTGCAGAATGTGACCTGTAGTTCTTTATGAGTTTTGTGATCTGCAAAGACAAAAACCAAAATCCATAATGGAAATGGATAATTATTCATTAGACTTCACAGTGCAGAGCTCCCTAGCAGATACTACCTTACCATCCTCTAGCCTTCAGCTTTTCTAAAGCTGCTGAAGAACTGTACCAAGGATAAAAACTGCAGGTCTGATTTTCTGTAAGCAAATACTAAATAAGAACAGTTTTTTTGAAGGACCATCTCTTTCCCCTCCAAATGGGAGGGGGGGGAAAAAATGAACTGAATACACATGACAGATGAATTGGTCATCTCCAGTTTCTTAAAACATGTGATCTATAGGCACATTCTCTTTTTTAAGAGTCAGATTCTTTTAATGGGGTTTCTATGGATGTAACCCATTTTTTTGTTGGGGAAGTCTTGACAGGCAGAAAGGGAGCATCAGAACAGCTGATAGAAGCTGGCCTTAGAAATCAGGAATGTGTTTGTCTTTAAATGAAAGGATCATAGAATCACAAAGGTTGGAAGAGACTTTAAGATCATCAAGTCCAACTGTCAACCTAACACCACCATGCCCACTAAACCATGTTCTACAGTGCCATACCCATGCACTTCTTGAACAACTCTAGGGATGGTGACTGTACCACCTCCCTGGGCAGCCTGTTCCAGTGTTTGACCACTCTTTCAGTAAAGAAATTTTTCCTAATATCCAATCTAAACCTCCCCTGGCACAACTTGACACCACTTTCTCTTGTCCTGTCACTAGTTACATGGAAGAGACCAACACTCACCTCTCCACAACCTCCTTTCAGGTAGCTGTAGAGAGCAATAAAGTCTCCCCTCAGTCTCCTCTAAACTAAATGGCCTTAAGGAAGCATCCCAGTCAGTAATAACCACTTTGAAAAAAAATATGGCCTGTAAAAAGACTCACATATGATATTTAAGTCCACTGGCATCCTTAAAGCCTTCAAACTTCCTGCTCTCTCACTATGTCAATTCTCCTCAAGCATTGCATAAGGAACACAGCTATGAAAGTCTACCGTAACAGATTTTAGGAGGAAGTGTGACAGGTTTTTCAGTAGGCTGAACCCAAACCTAAATCCTAGTGCCAAACACCGCTCTCTGCTTTCCCTCTGAGATCGGCCATCAGATTTCCTCCCTCCTCTGCTTACATGGTCATCTAGTTACTGTTTGTTCTGTTTAGTTCTTCACAGTACATTACCATGAGAATGGGAAGTTATCTTAGTAAATGTAACTTTAGCCCTATAGCTCAGATTCAGACAATTTAAAATTAAAAATTTAAAGCAGCTGAAACATCTGTGGTCATTTATGTACTATGCTACCTCTGCCACTTAACATAGGCTTTAGCTACTTCACCATACAAGAGTTCTGGGAAGCTATCCTTCAGAGAAAGGGGTGATAAAGAAATGTGAATAGTTTCTTTTTTCTCTGCCTGAAACATGACATTTGCAAAATTAATCCATACGTTTAAAGAAAAGGCTTTGTTTGTCTTTGTTAAAAGTAGAAGTTTTACTTGATCATCTGTGGAAAATTAAGTTAAGGTGTTATGGTAAATGTGGACAATGGGGATGAAAGGGAATTTAAAGCCATTATTTAGAACTCTGCGCCATATTTGACTTACTCTGCTAAGAATAGAGAATCTCTTCAAAGAAGGGTTTTAACATGTGGAGGGCTCAGCATCCTTGGTATTCAGAGTATATATTCAAAATAATCAAGCTTTCCTAGTAAACTAATGCTTAAGCTAGACTTATCACTAAGCATCAGGGAGCAAAAACGTGGAAAGGAAACAGCAGGAACCACAGCTACTTTTTTGATTTAGATGAAAAAATATTAATTAAAAATTGCAGTTTTACTCACCAGCAAAGGATTATATGCTCCACAGGCACTAAAAGCATCCTCATCTCTCAGATATATCTCTCTTGATGTCAGTCTTTCCAGCAAGGACATATTTAATCCAAAACTCTGTGCAATTTTAGATTTTATCACCGGCCCTAGCTGCTTTGGATCTCCAACAAGAACTATCTGTATATGCAATTAAAAAAAATTGTATTAAATTGTATTGTTGTATTAAAACAGTTACTTAAAAGTGTAGTTTCAATAACATACACATTTCAGAATTCAAAGGTCAATTAATATCAAGTATTCTGCTTTCCTTCAGACATCTAATCTGTCTGTGAAGAAAGGTTAGGCTCAGGACAGAAATACATTATCGTCTTTAACTAAGAAAGCATACTTTTATTTTGACATCTTTCACACACTGAATCCTGTCCTACTAATGCAGGCTTGTTTTAGATGTAAAACGATTAATTTTAAGTGTAGAGAAATTGATATCGTGCATGAATAAAATGAGCATTCCATGCTCATTATCAGGAAATGTCCACTTCATTCACAAAAGTACGAACAGTAAATCAAAACTTTTCAGTAAGTGATGCTAACCTGTCCATTAGCTTCTGAAATCAACCCAAGAGGAATCAGGGTCTCTGGTTCAGTTGCTTGCCCTGCCTCATCCAAAATCACGTGAGTGAAGTGTCCAAGCCTAGAATTAAATAAGAACCCAAAGCAGGGCTGTTTTCAGATTCTTTCATTCTGCCACCATGTGGCTGACCTCAGCAATTCTGTTAACTTGTCGAGTGTGCCAGGCAACTTCACATATATAGCACGAAGAGTTATTTTCAACACAGAGTACAGAAAAAACAACCTAGCAAGTTTGTCATCTTTGATTTCACTTACATACTCTGATATACACAACCACTGGCTATCTTAATTAAAGCATTGTTTATACAAAGGTTAAGACACTTAGAAAAGCCTTCCTTGTTCTAATTAAATAGCTGAAGGAAATTGAGAACAAGGCACTTGGTGTTGCAGAGACAATGCCCAGGCTTTGTTTCTGCCAGACTACTCAAACCACAGCATTCATTTACAAACTTAAAAATCGAACTCAGAGGAATCTTTAGTTAACAGCACTTAACATGGAGGTTGTTTATAGTTAGTAAAGGTGATTTGATAAAATACAAATACAATAAAATTTTTAGTGTGACAATCATTTTCAGCCAAGATGATTGTCAACAGCAATATAATTTTCACTGGAGCAGGCTGCCCAGAGGGGTTGTGGAGTCTCCTTTGGAGACACTCAAAACCTGCCTGGGCGCATTCCTGTGTGATCTCCAGGTGGTCCTGCTCTGGCAGAGGAGTAGGACTAGATGATTTTCAGATCATCATCATCTAGTCCCTTCCAACCCCTACCATTCTGTGCAATTCTGTGATAATTTCCAGGGCTCCCACTGGTAATGCAGGAGAAGTTATTGTGTCAAAGTTTTTTAACCTTATCCAAGATAGTTTTTAAATTTATCATGGAGAAAGTCTCTGCTAAATCATTACTAAAACCCAAGTGGTTTCACAGAATCACAGAATGTTAGGGAT
>NW_010165376.1:0-2822 GCF_000695765.1 Mesitornis unicolor | reverse complement strand
GTTCTGTGATTCTGTGATTCTGTGTGATTGGTTTGCTTTTGATGTTCTGAGACAGAGAGAGAAGATCCCATTCTCCAGTTATTTTAGAACTTTCATCCAGTCTCTAATTAATCACCTCCTTCATGAAACCAGTTTATTGAGGTGTAGTCTCAATTTTGTCACCCTCTCCCATTTTTCCTTTTCTTACGCGCTGGAGACACCACTGCTGCACACATTGCTATATGTTAGACCTAAATATTTATCTATGTAACAGTGTCAGGATATTGTCTGTAGGCCTCTCAAAGGGATCTCTTGGTCATCCAATCTCATTGCCACTGCAGTCAACCACACCACGTAATTCCTCACGTCCTTCAGCTCCACTTAAAAAAAGTCAGACTTAATTTTACTCTTGTTAGAGGCTGTTCCAGTGTTTTGTGATTCCAAACACAGAGCTGAGCTTATTCCCACTTGTTCTCATGATGACATCTGCCCTTAGTTTTAACTTTCCCAACTCCCCCATTTCCCAGACACAACTTTCTTCTGCCAAACTGAATATACCAAGTGTTTTCATCTTCCTCCGAAATGAGCTGTCCAGTGGTTCATCATCACGATGGTTTTTGTCCATACTTGTTCCACTGTATTTTACTCATGGCTGGCTGACAGAATCACACATCGTACTGCAGATCTTTTCTGAAATTACTTATGTGACATAGCTGGGTTCATGTTTCCCTTTTTACACAGCTCCTACTCATCTTGTGATTAACCTGTCTTTCTTTTCCAAGTTCTGATCTCACAGTCAGTGGAAGAAAATGTTGTGATTAATCTCTGCATGTCATTATCAAATGTGATTATAGTTTCATTAATCCAGTTCTAAGAGGCATGCAGTTTCTCCAGTACACTGTTGCCACTCTTGATTGACCTGGGGATGTCTCCCAGCCCTGCCAAGAGCAGATTTCATTAGCATGTTAATGTTCTCAATAACACCACTATAATGAAAACCTGAAGGACAACAGGAGCCTTGATGGATCCACAGAGCAGCTTTCCTTCAGCCTGATACTTGCCATATAAAACACCCCTTTCTCCTTGTCTCCCGATCCCCACATTCTTCTGCTTAAACGGTCATTCCCTGTCTGGGCAGTATCAAGTATTATTGGCCCCAAACAGATGACATCTACATTTCCTTTTTTGAAGGAAGAGGGAAACAATGGTGTATCAGGGAAAGGTATCACGCAGCAAGCAACATTTCATGTAATCCTATTCTTCATTTCATCCCATTTATTCCCATATCTTTAATTATTCTTTCCTTCAAAATTTATCTAAATTATTGTGAATTATTTCCCTCCCTTTCTTTAATGCAAGTATTTCACTATTATCTGAGTGTTGCTGTAAAACTTCCTGCTCCTTTCACCCTCATCTTCACACACTTGGCCCATCTGCATTCTGGACGAGTTTATTTGTTTTCCTCACTGCAATAATTACCCATGACTTTCTTCCTGTTACTCATCCTCCTGCTCCCATCTTTCGCATAATCATCTTTATTAAAAAAGGAGGCAAAATACTTGTTGGTTTTGGAAATACTGTCAGACTTCCTTCAATCTGTATGCCCTTCTCACTGCATGACAGCCCTGTTTCTTTTTTCCTCATTGAAGTAACTGCTTCTAGTTGCCAAGATGTATCATCTGTATGTCCTCATCTTGAAGACAAAACTTTCTTATGAGAGTGGTCCACTTCACAGCTACCTCTCAGTTTTCCGTTTCCAGCGACCTTAGTTACCAAGCTGCCAGAAGACCTGTGAGACCCTTCCCCTTTGCTTAAGATACAACGTTCAGATAATTTCTGCTGCTCTGACACAAAGAAATCCAGTCTTTCTTTTGCAGTCAAGCCCTTGAGTCCTTCAGCCTTGTTGATTTTTTTCCTAATTAGATCTCTTAATCTTTCCCCTTTTGACTTAAAATGCCTTTTTATAAACCAATGTTTTTACTAGTATATTTATTTCAAATTGCATCCACTTGAAATCTATCAAAGGCTTTTAGCCTTGCAATATACTCACTACTTATAAAGCTAAACCACCTTTACCCCTTGCTGGTCCAGTGGCTGGCAGGGAGCTGCTCCCCCAATGTGCCCAGCACTGCTCAGTCCCAGGCATCATCCTTAGCGCCCGCTCTCACCTTTACATCTGGGAAAGCAGCAGCCACTGCGGGAGCTGCAATTGGTTTCATTACATTGCAGACAGATTTTTCCAGATGCAGACATAGCTTTGCAGCTTACAGAAAGCTCTGCACAGACACCTGTTGGCTGAGATGGTGACCATCTTGCGCCAGTCACCACTAGGTTCCCATTTCTACCCGAGTCTCCTTTTAACACTTTCCCTGCTGTGGTTTTGAGCCAGACACTTTGGGTCTATTCCTCCTCTTTGTGCAATTAGCATTCAGGTGATTCTATTCTGCTTTGTTACTTCTCTCCTAGACAGATTTGTCTGATGTGCGGGCAGGTTTTATTCCTCCATTTTGCTGCTCCAGCTCCTTGCTTGTGCCAAAAAAGGTTTCAAGTGCTTTACATTGACAAGGCTGGTACAGTCCTTCATTTCCCACCCACCTCTCATTTATATTTCTCCTTCCTCTCCATCATCTCCTGTTGTTTCTTTAACCATTGGCAGATGCATGTTATACTCGGGTTTTCTTCCTATTTCTGTGCATTACAGCCACAAAACACCTCACTCCTGCCAGCCCTCACCACCCTCCGCCCGCTGACCGCCCCACCCCTGTCTGGGCCTATTCCCCCCGCCAGGCTCTGCCGGGTCTGCTGGGCTCTGCCCTGAGGGGCGGGGCACGGGGCGGGCCGTG
>NW_010165375.1:0-18727 GCF_000695765.1 Mesitornis unicolor | reverse complement strand
TTTTATATATATATAAAATTTATTTATTTCACTGGTATAATACACTGCACAGAAATTCAAATCAGGTACTAAAATAAGACCAGACTATGGTAATATATTGAAATACCTTTCTGAAAATTTGTATAAATTAAGGAAAAATAAAACTTACAGCTTCTGAATTTCAGGCCACAAGGTATTCTGCAGCAAATGATCCTCTGGGGGAGGTTCTAAAACACATTTGTACAATATATTCAAATTTGGCACTAAATAATCTACAATTCAGCTACATACTGCTTCAAGCTTATATCCAATGAACACTATTCTCTATTTCCTACAACTGAAATTAATCTCATACCTGTAAGGATCAAGGGTTGAAAATAAATTTCGGGATACTGATTCGAAATAGTATTGAAGGTTTCTTCATCCTCAGCTGGTTGGACAGCCATATCTCCTATTCAAAGGAAGGACTTCATTAGCTGGAGAGAACATACTTGACATGAGGGAAAATATGAGCACTTATTACACAAGTGAAAAACATCTGTTGTTTTTACAGTATTAGTTGAAATTAGGTTTCTCTGCTTCCAGAGTTACAAAAATATGAATATTAGAATCTAGATATCCTAAGGAAGTTTCCCCCCAACCTTTCTCAGTGGAAGGGCTCATGAGAAAGCAGAAAAATGTTTTTGCCAAAATCTATTTTACGAGTTACTTCAAGTACTTGGAAGACTTGGAACAATTGAGCTGTATCGCCATTGAAGAACCTGGAGATAAAGCTTATTAAAATGTTTCCTTTTTTAATTCACACCTTCTGATAAAGCTTTAACCAAAGGGAAAAAAACCAGGTCTGACCTAATTTGTAGATTCCTGTGTAACTACAATTTTACTATAGACTTCAATAAACATCAGATGACCAGCTTCATTCCCAGTCTCAAGACACTAATCAGTTATTCTTATCACTCTGGGTAGATGTTTAAAAAAAGTTTCCATATGAAACACCATCCCCATTACTTCTCATTAGCCGTACCTTCAAAAACAGCTTTATTGGATAACCCCAAAGCTGGCACAGTTGCACCTTCTGGAAGATCAGATGATTGCTGGATTTTAAAAGAAAAAAAAAAGTTTATACACAGATTGCCACATAGGCTGACATTTTAAAGGCCACAGTTTAAGTGTAATCCCTGTGATAAAAAGAGTGACTTTTCGAGAGAAGTGAAGGGGAACACTTTGAAAAACTCCAAACTCATTCAGAACATACCCTGGACAAAATGAAGACCAGTACTCTCCCAGAAAAAAAAAAACCAACAAATCAAAACCCAAAACTTTTATAAGGCCTCAGCTCAAGGCTTTGGCTGCAAAGCATGCACCTTCAGCCCTAATTACAGGTTTTCTTCCACAGTTTTATTTACTCTAGGATATACATGATAATTAATCATCTGAGAGCACTGCAGTTTTTAACACAATAGGACTGGGCAATAGTCTCTTCTGAGGTGAAATAATAAAGCAGCATTTTGGAAAAGGGGATAGAGGGTGAGCACCTGTACCCACAACTTAAAACACAACCCAACAGACAGCACAGACATGTGGCTGGACTACGTGACTGTTTAAAGCAGCACAGACGAAAGACAGAAAATACTTTCATAAAGGTATGGGGGGAAAAAAAGCCAAATTTTAGGAAGGGTAAGTGAACTTGGGGTGCTTTGTACAGAGATGGAAAAAGAACATATTTAGTAGCTGTAAACCCCTTCCATACAGTGTCTGAGAAGTTCAAAGAAATACTGTTTTACAGAACCGGATTAATAACTTATGTGATAGCTTAAAATACTGTGTTACTTATTTAAATGTTCATAATTTGAGGAGAAAAACTTACGAGATGCACACACCAGTCTAAGGCCTCTAAAACAAAAACGGTTCTTCGTTACAACCCAAAGTATAATACAATTGCATGGATTTGAACTGAATATAATCCTGTTCAACCCTTTCTGAATATAAAGCTGTTTTTTTGGTTTTAAGTACTTTTTTGGGGGAAGGCATTTGAGCTAAATTAAGAAACAGCTTACCCACTTTAATGAAAAAAGAGCATTCACAGAAAATAATTTCAATAAAGCTATTTAAGGGTAGCTGTATCAAAAGAGCTCATAAAACCTTCCTCTTTAAACAAAGCCCATGTGAAACACTTTGTGATATCACAAATCAAAAAACAGCACTCAGAGGAAAAGCTGATATGGAAAGCCTACATAGAAGTAAAATAATATTTGCCAGCATTACAAAAGCACAGTGCTGTTTGTACAAAGTCATTAATGCAAACGCTTACAAAGCCTTATGAAATTGAAGTGCTAAACAACTACTTATGTAACTTCTTGCTATCAAAAAAATGAAAATATTTATTTCCCAGAGATTTCAATTGTTAAATGAAATGGAAAGGCTAATCCATCTCTGAGGAGCTGCGCAGAAAACGCTGCTTTTGAGCCAGGAATGCAAAGAGCACGCAAGGCATTGTACAGCGGCAACTATCCTGAATGAGCTCCGCTCTACAGAATGGAGAAGAAAAACAGAATTAATCTTAAAGCAAATGGGGAGCAAACAAAGGACGGCAACTCTGCAGTCTTATCTTTCCACAGAGTAAGGCACTGTACTTATTGACAACTGAGAACGGGAAGGTAAAGGCCTCAAGAAAATTCCCAGTGCCAAGAAGAAATAAAGCATGTGCAAGTACATATTTATAAATATTTATATGTAACAACTAACAACAGTGCTGAAAGTTTTGCACTATTTCCAAGCATACAATTAAAAAAGAAAACAACAATAACACAGAACCACACAACACTAATTAATCTAGACAAGAATACGATACCCTTAAATTAAGGAGAAGCACACTTCCAGGTTTTATTGTTTGCTTTCAAATCACCAAGTGCATGCAGTAGTCTACTTGGTCTGACTTATTTAAAATTTACCCATACTCTTTGCAATCTTGAGACACTAGATCTTGTTTAGCTTCAAATACAACCTGCTTTATCAGACATCATAAAAATACCTATGAAACAACACTCATGGAAACAAACAGAATGGAAAGGAAAAACAAGACTAAGGTTTCAGAACTATTAAAAGAATTTGTATGGCTTTCATTGCAATCTGATGTTTTCTAAAGCATTACTTTTATTTACATGAAAGAGGGTCGTCTTCATTTAGCATTGCTTTAGCACACTTACGTGGGAGCATAGCTTCTCCATTGGAATACCAGTGATATTACTGAAATTTTCTATAAAATTCTTGGGAGCACGAAAAACCCGAAGCACTTTTTCATCTGCTCCTGACACAAACTGGAACCGGCCGATCATCGCCAAACAACGCATGTCGTATCCATGCACCTGAGGCCTTGCAATTTCATGCCACGTTACCTAAATGAACAGACATGCAGTTATTAAGCCACAGCTCTCATCCAGAGAAGGAGCAAGGTTTTGATTTCCAAAAAAGTACTAATACTTTAATTGCTGACTTTATTAGCATAAAGGGAAGTTAATAGCAACCTTCTACTGACATTCATAAAACTGACGTATGCTCACATACATCAGTTAAATCCTACTTTTCCACCAAACGATTCCTGTAAGTAGCAAACTGTGTCCTGCAGAGATATGTTTTAAGCATTTGCTTACCTTTGTTACTCAGAGAACGCTGCACTTACTGTGACTTCTTTATGTTAGGCAGTCATGAATAGGATATAATTTGCTTAAGCTAAAGGAGGACTATATGCTACTATTTTCAAAAGTTAGTTTTACAGTCACACTAAGCAAAGAATGTTAGCAAAAAAAGATATTACATGTAAATTGCTTTTATAAAAATCTAATTTATTCTATACATGAAAAAAATGGATTCTTAAGAAAAAAACCACCTTTGTTTTCTAGCACATAAAGATTTTAGTATAGTGTCATTTGCTACTACACCTAAATGATACCTCAGTTAGAAAAATAGTGTGTACTTTTGAGTTAACAGCTAGCAGAATTAGAATTAATTTAATCAATTAGAATTAATTTAGTCTACTTCAGTATTACAATGCCTGGGAAACTGCAGCCAAGACAAAATTTACATTGTACGAGATATTGCACAAACATAAGGAAAGACATTACATTGACTGTAAACTGCTTATACCACACTAAAATTTCAATTGAGTTTTGAATGTTGAAGCTTCAGATAAAACCCAAATGGGATATTTCAGAGATCCTACAAAATCTCCTATTTCCACAAGAGCTTTATTGTTTAAAGAAAAAAAAAAGAAAACAAACTAGAAAACAAACAAGCAAGCAGTGCAATAAGCTCTTCTTATCCTTTATGAGGTGCCTCTTTGCATATTTTAGAGCACAGCACATAACAGGAACAGAAAACAAAACAAACAAAGAAAAAACCCAAACCAAAAGAGACAAAGAGGGCTGCATAAGTCATGCACTAAGCTTCTTCCAGAAAAATCAGGGTGCAAGTTTGCATGGCAAATTGAAGCTGACTGTTATCCCTTATTTCTGATATTTGAACCTGGTACAGTATCAGAATTGATATTTTTAAGAAGGTGTAATTATGTGCATTTAGCACTTAGTTCTCTTTTTACAGAGAAAAATGTGAATGTCGAGCTGCAATATTAACTTTCCACAGATATCTGAACCATCCATTTCATCTTGTTAAGACTAACATCAGATGTTACCTGTGGTAATTTCTTCAGCTGCTAAACTCAATATGGTAAAGAAAGTAAGGCATTTTAAAAGCCTATGTTATCTAGGCTATCTATGTTATCTATGAGTAGCAGGACTACCCACCTGGTTTTCAGTGTTCAAAGGTCCTGAACAAGGGCCTTAAAATGACTCATTTTTATTTCAACCCTCCACCTCACCCCACCAACAGGATGCTAAAGCTTTCTCCCTCCCACACCCCATGCAGCACCAAGTGTTGACACTACTTGGATTTGCACCTGGTCAAACTAACCAAGCGGCTGCTCTTGTCAGAACAGCAAGAGGAAGTGCAAAAATTTCGGTTTCAGTGAATTTCAGTTCATGCCAGACTTAGATACAAAGACTGCAACCACTCTGCTAAATCAATTAATACAAAAGTTTCAGGGACAGCAGGAACAGCTGTACAGGCAAATAATACAAAGCTCAGTTCTTTCAGAAAATAAGGTAAAAATGTAGCAAGCAGCATACACACTGAAGAGTGGTACTTTAGTAGGTCACAGAGAACATGGTATTGACAACTCTTACATCATATGTCAAATCCAACACACTCTTTTCCACATTGCTGCTGTACCCTCCAGATTGGAGATTAGGGGAAGAAGCAGGAAAGGCAACTGGAGATGCCCTTCCTACAACACAAGAACACAAGGCAAAGCTTAGCACTTGAGCTGGGATTGCCACCACTTCTGTGTGGCCTAGAGGAAGGAAATCAAGGAACTGATGCCAAATTCACCCTCTCAAACACTTCGGAAATCCTGTGCTGGTCCACACTATAGAAGTCTCGATGAAACAGTTGTCACAGCCTCCCTTTGCCTCCCACAACTAGTAGTAGAGCTTACACAGGGCCTTACATGACTTCAATCAGCCAGGTTTCTGCCAGTTTACTGAATGGCCCATTAGTACTGTTGTCAGAAAAAAGCTGTATTTAGATAAGGACAATGCATGAGCAACTAGAAACAGAAACATTCATATTCCTAGACAGGGTTTCCCACACCACAATTTAGACTTATTTTTGAATACACAAAATTATTCAGGAGTAATTCTTCTGAAAAGTTGCTTGCATAGGTACCAGCTGCACTCATGCAGTTCAGATAATCATTCCAGTAAAAGTCACAGTCATAAACAAAATAGTGTAAAAATGCAGTGAGAACTTTGCTTAGACTAAGCTTGTGTAAAAAAACGCAACCAAAACTGACTTTCTTTATGATTTCCTGCAGCAGTGCTTAGCCAAGTGTTAACCAAGGACAACAGATGGTTATCAGCCATGTATTCCTCCTTCTGAATTACTGCACAGCCTGGTTTTCAAGGATCTGGAAGAACACTTACTCAAGGTAACCCAGAGGCGAACTCAGGATTAAACAGCAGTCAAGCTATGTGATTACTAAAACTCTGCCACTAGTATTTCTAAAGTGAAAACAGCACATACTGAATCAAGCATTTACACAAGCAGTTTTGAAATTGTTCTCCCATGGTTTGGGAAATTTAAGGTTTGAGTTATATTCAGGTGACTGGTTCCCAACTCAGGACAGACCAGCCCTCTTCACCAAGTTCACAAAATATTTGAAGATCATACCTCTGTCTCTTGTTTTCTTCTCCATGGAGCAAAGAGTCGAGTAGTTTGATCAGAACCTACACTGATGATAAACTCTCCTTCGGGGTCCCACTTTACATCTTCCACACTGTTAAAATGTCCTGAAATCACAACTTCTGGAGTCCATTGTTTCTATCAAGAAAGTCACCAAAGCAGCAAGAAGTTTTCAACTGACCGAATGGCTTATTCCAACCAAAGTAAAAGTATCAACATAACTATTAAGAAAAAAAAAACTCAAAACAAAACAAAACAACCCCACCCTGCTACTGGCCAAGGAGACAAGTACTGATTTATTGCTCCAATCTAAAAAAACCCACAAATCCTGTGTTATTGGTTCAGCTGCCACTTTTGACCAAAGCGTAACCACAAAGAAGTTCAGTCTGACTTTATGGTTTCCACAGGAAAGCAACAGGTTTTAGAGCCTGGGAGACCGCAGCCTCCCTTCTGTGCAGAAGCAACAGTCCTACAGAATGTTGTATTCAGAGAACGGCTATTTCAAACATTAGTTTTAAATTGTATGGTTACATTTTTCTACTAACAATAGAACTTTCCTCAAGTGGCATACAAGTGTAATTCTTTTAAGTAATAATAGTAATAATAAAACAACATACCTTACTAACTGTAGCCTGTTTCCAAAGGTGCAGTGCTCCATGAAAAGCATGGGCAACCATCATCGAACCATCTGGACTAAACTGGCAGTCAAAAAATCCAAGGGTATTGCCACCTACTTCACCTACCCGAACCTGAATTAATGATTAGAAGTGAAATATCCATGAAAATGGCCTTCCATTCATATAAACTCATCCTAACCTTATGAGATTAAAATTTCACTATAGGCAACAGTTCACATTACACACAAAACCATATTTAAAGAATACTGAAACTGCAAAGTCAAGCACTAAAATATAATAGGAATTAAAGCTGCATGTTGATTTTACAGAGCCTCCCTTCATAAACATGTCAAGATAGGATCTTGTTCAAACACCCAGGGGAGAGAAAACACTACACTAGGAGAGATGACAACCCAATCTTTCTATGTTGCTGCATACAAGTTTCTAGTCCTCCATTGCTTTCCTATTGCTATGCTGCACAAAATGGAAAAAGGGTCCAAAGGAACAGTGGTTTCCAATTACACTTCCTTTTTTTCTTTTCCAAGATTCACTACCATATGTCCACTTCCCTCTTTCTCCATATTCCTTCTGTGGCATATTTTGGCCTCTGTTTTGTGCCTCCTTTGTGACTGTGCATGTATGTATGCATGCATATACACATGCCTTATAGTTGCTTTAGTGCTATTCCAAGTTTTTAATTACATTAAAAGATTATTAGTTAAATTTTCAAGTGTTTTTCAATAGACAAGAACACAATTTCTTTCAAGCTGAACTCTAAACAACTCCACTATTACACAGCTGCTTTTAAGATCACAATGAAATGAATCTATACCTCATTCTAAGTGGCAGCATGGACCAGTATGTCCATTCTATTAGCATCCATTAAAAAACATCACTCATATTGAAGTGACTTTGATATGCCATGCTAGAGGCAGAATTCTAGTCTCACCTCTGAGCAGGAGAATAATTTTGTGACAACTTCTTCTTCATCATACCAAAATGGAAGAGAGAAAATGGGATGCTCCCCTTGCACCCTTCCCTGCAGGCTTCCAGTTCAGGTTTCCCTCCCTCAATGCAAAAAAAATCATTGCAGTTAAAAGGTCTGATCCAAACTGCAAGCTTCACATTTGACATCTAACCAGTGCAAATGGAACGTACAAAGAAAGAGCAACAACTTGCAACAAGCCTTACTGCAGAACCCATTTTTAGACGCTTGTAAATTTAGCCACAACTAAGTGTTACCAACAAGTGGCATCTCTGTGTGATCAACCTATTATGAGCTATTTTCTAGTTCAAGTGGAAAGGCACAAGATCTTTCCAATGGAACAGCGGAAAAATTAAATCCACCTACTGTAATTCTCTCTTTCCTCCCAGGAGAGGATTAGAAGGATTAGAGGAAAGACCATAAACAATGGCTGGCATAACCCCACACAGACAATTCCGGCTGAACTGTTGCAATTTGGAAAAGCAGGTCAACTGAAAACAAAGACAGCTAGCAAAGCACTAGATAAATCTGCTTGTACTACTTGCTTATTTAGGATGATCCCCATTAGAACAGCGTTCAGAATATTATAGTGAAACATGAGTATCCAGCTCATATGGAAGTAAAACCTAATGACAGAGCCTATGAACAAGTTACTGTGAGTAAAACCAGGCTTGGGGAATTGTGTGTCAGCTGCTCTGTAGTAACTGCTTCAGTGCACATTCCCACAGGGATTAACTACAAATAATTGAGGGCGGTTTTTGCTCCTCTTACCCAGAGTACACAGTGCGTTACTATGCAGCACTTGGCATACTATACTATGAATGCCAGGTGAGCACAAACTCCCCTTAGAAACTCCCCAGTATGGTGATAAGCAAGCAAAAAAGCAGTAAGAATCATACTGGATCACATAATTTTTGAAAAATACAGTTTTACTTGCAACACAGCATCAGAATGAGTATTTGTGCAAGAAAATGCTTTTGCCTTCCTCTCCCAGCACTTTACAAAGTTTTTGTTCCCTCCAGTACACACATGATGCTGGAGATGCAACTTGAATCCAGCATGTACTGGGAGAAAGACTGACACTTGCCTGTTCCAGCCAGACTTCAGATTCCTTATCAGGCTCCCAGATGATCACGGTTTTGTCCATCGATGCAGACAATATCCTCATTGGCTGTTGCATGCTGCCATCTACAGTACAAGGACAACAATTACCCTACGACCTATCAGAATACTTTCCAAAAGAATTTGGTCATACTGAAATCCAGACACGCTAAGAAAATTGCCCAGCATCAGAGATGTGCAAAGCAGTACTTAAATGCCAGATTTAACAGGCTTTCTAGGTGTTCATTAGGAGGTATTGTATTTTTCAGCCATAATCTCTCAAAGGAAATGTAAAACATGTACATGAGAATAACCATATTCTACTTTTTAGTCACTTCTAATTGATAGTGAAACTGTAATTTGAAGGAAAAGATAGATAGACTGCATAGCAGTTCTCAGTTCTATTCCTCAAATTAGTTTTTACAGAGAGATTTTCAATTTAAAACAAAATCACCTCTATGCCAATATTCACTGTATTCTTTACAAACGGTTAGATTCACTACATACTTCCATAGACTCTAGCATCTTGTGATGCATACAGCAGTAAGTACTGTTCCCCAGAATACAGTGAAACACTCCAGACAACTGCCCAACACAGCCAGAATGGGGAAGAGGGAACTGGTTCACCACCCAGCTGCTGGGGAATCTTTCTTGAGAACAGAGACATGGTTGGGCATCTCTTGAAGGCAGCATCTTATGTCACATCAAACCTTCTACCTTCTGCATGGAACATGTCTCTTGGATCAATCTGTCTCTACTGCAGAGGAAAATCTATTTTGGGGAATCCAGTATCAGGTGGGCCACAGAACACAAGCAGGTGCACACGTGCAGAAGCAGGATGTGAGACACCTGGAAAACTTCATGGTTGTAACAGGAGCTTTTCAGATTGCAGTGCAAGACTTATATGAGCATTCTGCCTAAACCTTGCTTTAATGGGCAAAACCTTTTATAGGCATTACAAAAAAAAAAGTGAGAGAACAGATAACTAAGCCAATATTTCTAAAGCAAGTTCTGTCTTTCAGTGTAGGTATTCTGACACTCTAATTGCACTCTACTGTTCAAGTGTTGTATATACAGTGGAAAAAAGCTGTGCTCTGTATTAGTGAAGTCAGCTGCCATCAGTAACTCTAAAACACCTCAGGAAAAAAAGGCATGTTTGCCAATACAAATACACAAGGGCATTCTGATGGCGTAAGCATGTCAAATCAAGAATCTCCCTCCCTTACACGCCAGGCAGACACGTACCAGCAAACCAGTACCACAAACAAGGCTGTCAGAATTTAAGGATTTAAAAAGAAAGATAAAGACTAGGGCAAGATGCAAAATTAAACTGTAAATAACATTTCTTTCAATCAGTCTGCATTAATGCCTTAAAGCTACATGCTAGCTAGAGAAAACTGATCCTCAAGGAATCCCTGGCATGTTATGTTAATGCACGGATAACTGAAGATTAATCTTCTGAATGTTGCTATTTGTTCATTTCTAGTCCAAGAAAAAGAAAGGAGTGCTCTGGAGTTAATGCTGACCTTCTAAAGAACAAATATTTCAAATACATCTATCCAGGTAAAGATATTAGCACTATGAATTCATACTGATTAATTAAACTGATTTTTTTATTCCAAAAACAGCCAATCAACTACAATAAAGCCAGTACAGCTCAGATATTTTTATTCATTAAACAAAACATGAGTAAGAGAAAGCATCATGCATTACACAATGACAGACAGAGCCTGTGCTGTAAGATGTGCTACTGTGGCTTGTTCACCCAAAACATCCGTTTACTTATAAAACATCATTTGCAGAATTTAAACATTTTCGTAGTGCACAGTGACAACCGAACACACAAACACAATACAAAGAAATGTGACTGTACTCTGTGTATATAACACTGAACAAAACTGCTAAGTGTCTGGTATCTTCTTACCTTTGGAAAATGAAGGTTGCCAGTGAACCGCATACACCCAGTTTTCATGACCAGCCAACACTGACTCCAAAGTAACTGCGTATGTTGTATCAGTATCTACCACAAATCAGAGAAAAGCACATTTCTTTCTAAAAGCCAAGAGAGACAGGTCATTTCTGATATCTTCAGTGGAAAAAAAAAAATCAACTGCTTTCATCTACCACTGTCTCAATATCCTATTGACATTGAATAGCTCCTTGAAATCCTACTTTCCTGCAAGCCCAGAGTACCAGTGTGACACTAGGAGGTCAGCCTACTGCCTCAGAGCGGTATCACAGAATTTCTGGAGAACTCTCAAGCAATTTTCGAATAAACTCTGACATTGGCTCTACCCATACTCTTAACCTGAGCATATTTACATCTCCAAATGCCTGTAAGTATAAGCATTAAGATACTTCAAACAATGAATTAGGATTTGCAGCAGGTAGCATGAGCTTTTTACACATAACATCATACAAACTTCATTATATTACCTAAGTTGCATAATAATTTACCCCACAACAACAACATTGCAAGCCTCTGATGTTACAGTGCTCAAACAGTTTGTTAAATAACCAAAATGTAAGCCTGCATATACTTATCTGTTATCTTCAGTATTTTTCTAAGGTTTAAGTAATAGTAGCACCTCTTAATGCACTGAATTAGAACGAAAATTCAAGGTATGTTTTTAAACTGGAGAAGAACTGCACAACAGCTTACCTCCCACAGACAAACATATCTCCTGACTAAGTACTGCATTTGGAGTCACAATGCACATGTATATTAAGTTCTCTCACTGCTTTACTATTCTTTGTAATACACCATTAGCTTCACACAGTCATGGCTTTAAAATAATAACTACACTTTTTCTAACAGCTGAACAAAAATAATGCAGTCAAACTGGTCTCAGATTCTTTTACTACAGGAAACAAAACAAATTAGATGGCAACCACCCTGTCAGCCACCCCGCAACCACAAACAGATACACAAGTGAAAAGTTGTGCAATAGAATTTTACAGCTGTTACCTACCCTTGACAGTAAAAACGTTCTCTTTCAGTCTTATGGAATCATCTTCAGTTTCTGGAAGTTGCTTTGATTTTGTACACACTTTCCAAATTCTTATCAAACAATCCTGAGCACAGCTTGCTAAGAAAAGGTCTTCACCTGTTTGTTTTCAAAAAGAGATAATTAGAGCCATGTTTTCACTGCAATCACTGCCATGACTAAACTAGCACCTTTCCAAAAACTGTAGTACAGCATTATCCTAATTTTTCCTATAGTACAGTGTCATAAACTGCTGCTTTACTTCAACACCAACTTACTCTCCCATTTCTAACTCTCCACTAGTTTAGAACACGCTGACTCTGGACATTCGTCTGCTTATAAGACAAGAAAGACATGTTAAATACTGCACATATTGTACATATACTTCCTTACTTCCTATCACCTTAACTCTCAAAATTCTGACAGCCTCAACACTCTTCAATAACTCTTTTCCTTTTTCAGGACTGCAGCATCTCCTAAGTCTTTCTAATTTATTTTTTTGCCATTGCAAGAATTATTTAATTAGTTAATCTGAATAGATTCTCCTTTTAATCTCCTTAAAAAAAAAAAGAGAGAGGGAGAGAAGGAGAGTATTATTTGCCCCTAGTTCCCCCACTTTGAAAAAGCAGCAAACTCCTCGTCATTCAGATGTTGATATTTGCATACTGAAAAGGACAAGTTGCTAAAACTCCTCTTTGTTTGCATTTAGCTACAAGTCAGGTAAACATACTTGAAGCAAGCAGAGAAAATGAGGTATGCAAACATACGAGCATACGATATCAATCATACTGTAGCCACAATTTTGTTAACTAAAATATAACTGTAGTACACGTTCAGCAATTCTTACATCTTAACAGGTCACAAAGTTCTATCTTATTTTGAGTATCTATACTAACATATTATTAAAAAAAATTCACAGTCACAAGCACTTGAGTGTTACAGTGCATCCAAACTATCTGTTGGAGGGGTAAAACAGCCATACTGTTGTTAAACCACTATTCTACTTTATTCATCTTTCATACTGACCATAAACTGCCCATTCAACACCTCTTATCCAGTCTTCATGCCCAGGGAGTATTAATGTTTTCTGAAACTGAATAAAAATTCCTGTTATATCACAGAAATGCACTTAATTACCACGCGTGTATGAGCAATTAGCTTTAGATTTTCAAGTCTTTTACGTTTACAGTTTCTATTATTTGAAATTAGAAAAATAAACTGCTACTAAGGATTGCAACTTTCTGAGAGATTCCAAATAGGCATTTTCGGGTTCGCCACCATTAGGTAAACATGTGTCGCATCATGGCACTTCCCATAGATGAAAAGGAAAGAACAAGAATTTAAGGTGTCCACTTTCAAGAGGCTACAGTCTCTCTGTGATAAACTTAAAAGATTTGCATCTATACCAGGCTTATAGTGGTGCAAAAAGAAAAACATTGTGCAGGTATGACATGGCAAATAATTTATTACATGTGCAAAGTAGATTCAACTGTGGATCATGTGGAAAATAAACACAAGTAAAATCAAGTGTAAAAAGAAGGGTAGCTGTTTCAAAATTAATTCAATAATTAATTCATAATATAATACTAAGAATTACTTATGGGGCCAGAAATATTCCCTAGGTTTCTTAAGCTTATTGACTAAGTTTCTAAGAAAGGCATACATCAAGAACTGCATCTGCTGATGGAGATCTCTGCATGAACAGAGGCTCAATTACACGGGAACACAAACACAGTCCAGATTTCCTAGTAAGAACCTTCACTATCTTCATTCCTAACATATAGAATATTACCATTTTGGTTTGATTCAAGTAAGGTAAAAGTGTTTATTGCTTAATAGTATTCCAGTAGGATGTTAAACACTCAACTGATTATGTGGAAATAAAAGCAGGAACAGTCCAGGAAGCAAGATCAAACAGTGACTTAAAGGTTTTTCTAAAGGCTATGTGTTACTGGCAATACATTAAAAAAAAGAATCTTTTTAGCAATTCACATTTCAGGTAACAGGTAAAACACCTGTTTATTCATTCATTTATATGATCCTTGACATAATGCTCTTTATTTTACATTCACCAAGGTTAGTTGGTAAAATTATTCCCAATTGAGACACTGGTTTAGGCCGAGTTGTTGCCACCATTCTTGTCTTTTGTGATTCCTTTTATGTTGAACAGCGTGCATATCTCCTGAAATCTGACTTTAGTATTAATCTAAACACACATCCAGTAATTTTTAATTTCAAGGTGTTGAGTGTAGTTGTTTTTTTTTAAATTGCCCTCATCTTCTCACATCAAAAAGAACCATTAAGAAAAGTAGGCATTTGTTTTCTCTTTAAAGAGAGTAAAAATAATTGCTTTGAGGTTATTAATACCACGCCAGGTTTCTAATTCACTTCCCGAACAGGCTTCTAGGCACTACTTAGGCTTAAGTCAGCATGCAGTTCTTTTGTGCTGTAGAAAAAGCACTCACTCAAAATTTTCAATATATTGTTTCCCATAAAAATAAAAATTGCTCACTGAAACTGAGCAAGGAGTAGTGTTGCTGGTTGGGTTTTTTTAACGTTGTTTCTGCTGTTTTCTTTGAAGTCTGTGTCTCTTGATATCACACATTCAATTTCTTCAGGTGTATTCTGTTCTAAAACTGCATCAATCTAAAGCTTCCTGCAGATGCACACGGTCATTATTTTAAAAGGATTCAGTCAAAGTTTTTATTGTTGCCTAGGTTATATTTGCATGTATTTTGAGATGTCATTCTTCTGATTTTTGCATATTTTGTTTCTATAGTCTCAGCTCTCTCTTCTCTCTTTCAGTTTTCCCCTTGGTCCTTACTGGATACATAAGATTATTGGAAGTTTCAGTACTAACAGCCGAATCTTACAAAAACTCATTGTCCAAGCCATCTACTTCACAGGCTTTCCCATGCCACTTCACTAATCTCTGAACATTTTTCTGTAGCAGCAGTCTCGTCTCTTTTCTTCTAGGCAAAGAACAAAGCTGTTGTGTAGAGAGCAGAACTAATGAAGCCTGGATGTCTGTGGACATGCCCAGCACACTCTGCACAGTTAACTCTGCCCACACATGCTTCAGGACCAGGCCGGTAGTGTTGTTTGGCAAATTTGACAACTGCCACATAAGGCAACAGAAGTCCAAATCTTCTCAGTTCTTCTCCACCAGGCACCACACATGATATCCCTCCTCTATCCGGCTGTTAGTCTTGCAGAATTATATTGAGTCTCTTATTCCACCTTTCAATTAGGCCAAGTTATTAGGGAGAAACATACTCAGACATGCACAGCAAAATCTTCTTACATAAACCCAGCTCAACATAGATGTTTTGTTTTAAAGCTCTATTTTGATCTCTTGGTTTACTTACTTCGCCTCCATAGGCCTGTAATATCTCAAGCAGGAAGACATAAAATGGTTTCTGAAAGATTTTTTCCCTGGGTACTTTTATAAATCAATACCCTCTTTCAAGAGCTCAGGAAAGCAAAGAGATCATTTTCTCTCTACTGCTTAACACAGTAAGGGATCTCTGGGTAGAGAGCCTTAAAGGAATTGAAGCCTGCCCAATCAATTTCAAAAACCAAGCAGTTTTAATGAATAAATACATTTCAACTGTTAAAATTCATGAGTTTACCAAAAGATAGCCTTTATCAGCTAACTGAAGATGCCTCATCCTCCCTCAGACTATGAACTTACATTCTTCCTTGGGGTTCATACAATCTTTATTAGGACATTCACTAAAGGAAGAGGTTCCCAAGAGTCACAATTAACAGGACAGAGCTACCAGTTAGAGAAAGATGCAGAAGTTTAGATTCTAATCACTCTTCCACACTAAATTCTTGTGAAAAATAACAGGACAATACTAACATTTCCTTCAAACACCTCTAAAATTTGTAAAGTCCCCCAAATTGTAATTACCTGGTCATTCTGCTGTATAAACAAATAAATTTTGCAGTCATCACCACCGCAAGCCAGTATTGGTACTGCGGGGAAAAAAAAAAAGGCTTCCGTTATTCAAGTTACAAGATCTAATATTCTAGGATATGAAAAACTATATACATAGCATAAAAATCAATACAGTATCAATAAATATATTAATATTAACAGACAGGCAAGCATAATACCACTTTTTTATGTTTTCTAGATTAAACACCTAATACTATTTGAAATAAACTAGTATTTCAAGAACTCAAAACTCAAGTTACTTTGGCATGTAAATAATATCTACGAATACTTAAGATGTAGTTTCCTTCAAGCTCACATATCTGTAGGAAGTATAAGAGATTTTTAATTATGTTTATTTTATTGATCTCAACAAGCATTTGCTCTAAATACAAAAGGAGCAAGCAGCAAAACAAAATGACTAAGAACTAATACAGTTCAAGCCCAAAATCAATTTAAATGAGTATATAGATGGAGGTAGCATAATTATTCTGCAGCAAATAAAGACGGACCAAAAAAGGAAGACAGACCACCACTCACTGTATATAAAGATATGAAAGCAATTAACATTATTATACACCTACTCGGGTTATTTCTGTGAGCCATATAGAAAGTGAGCAGTAAACATAAGTCTATTGAATCAAACCAGACAGTTACGTCTAAGGGCAAAACAAGAGAAATCAGGCAGTGTATTAGTTTATCTCTTCCACAGAAGATGATGGGGAAAAATAGTTAACCCCTACTCTGCTCTTTTTGGGTGATAAGGATGAAGCAGTACTGCTAGGGACTGAAATAGCAAAAGAAGAGGAATTAATCAGAAAAAGACGAAGTAGTAAGTTATCAAGGTTAGATACTCATATTTCTCAAGTAAAAAGTTTCTGGGTAGAAAAAAAAATACTAAATTCCATAAAATCAACTACTTCATTTTTAAAAAACTAAATGTCATCCCTTTAAAGAGATAAATTTATCTTTATTATGGATAGACCCAAAAAACCAACCTGAATATTCATAATAAGTTTATGCTCTATGCTACTTTCCTCTTTCTGCCTGTACCAAATCTGTGCCAAGTTATCTGCTGCTCCTCTCCCACTTCTGAGTCACATTTCACATTCTTACACCTCCATCGCTTGCTGTTTCTCTCCAACCTCTAAGTCACATCTCACCTCCATCTCCTCCTTGCCTTACTCGAGGCCAAAAAAACCTGTTTTGGACTGGAGGTAATGAGCTGTTCTGAAAGAAGACCTGGTCTTCAGGTCCACAGAAATCAGGCAAGAGTGAAGGGCTTTTTGCTGGGATTTTTGGTTGGTTGGATGGGGGTTTGTTTGTTTGTTTTCACAAAATACAATACAATGTATGAACTTGGAGCCTGTGTCATCCTTTGAGAAATACATTTTATGGGCCATTACAGTAATTACATACTAATTCAATGGAATAAAAGTTTGACTAACAAAAACAAGAAGAAAATTATGATCTAGTCACTGTATCAGACAAATGCAGAAGTTTTCACTCAAAGTTCTACCAAGAAGTAGATAACTGGCAAAAACAGAAGAGTATATAGTTTTTCATATAAATATCAGAATTTGGATCTGACTGAGATAAAGTCCTGCAAAGGAAACAGAAAAAATTAGTTGGAAACTGTGGTCTAATTGCAATGGGGACAGTGTGATCAACAAAGCTTTCTCAAGTTAGCTCACTTTTTTTTTTTTTCACCTGTTGCAATTCAGTTCTAAGTGGACAATTTGTATTTGTCAGAGGCCAAGCTATGGCACTCCAACTATCCAGGTGGCAGGAGAATCACAGTGTATAACAAAAGAGCTGATCAAGGTCTGCAAAATGGCAAGTACTGTTCCCAGCATTTTAGAAACAGAGTATCTGCAGACACTGCAAAGCAAAAAGCAACCAACCAACCAAAACAGCACAAAGCTTTTCTTCAAGATTCAGAAGACAACTGTAAAGAAACCCCTTAACTGAGGCTGCCAGTAAAGTGCTTAAGCTATGCTCTAGCTACAAATGATTGTTCAGCTTTTTATAAGCAGTCTACTGGCTTTCCTCATTTGACTTCTTCACAAAAATGTTTGTGTTTTGTTGTTGTTTTTTCTTTTGTTTTGTTGTTTTTTGGTTGTGTGGTTTTGGTTTTTTTTAATAATTTACTTTCCAAGAACAATCAGTTAAAATATTAGGCATCATGAACTTCAATGTCTTTTGAAAGTCAAGTATCCATTACGTGCGTGAATCCATTTTCAATGCAAGCTTTAAATTTCTTTGCTTGGTGAAATTAGAGGTTACTATAAATATTTCTAGTTCAGGAGAGTAGTTTACAACTTTCAGAAACGTAATTCTGTATTTAATTCCTGACTGAAGAAGCGCATATTGTCCTCAAGAGAAAAGCTTCTTTAAATCTTAATACAGCTGCCAACATACCCTTCATAAAGATTTCAGAGTAACCTCTAAAGTTATCATAGATCATTTTTCCCTGAAGCTCATTAAAATTCCAAATTGCCATTACAGATTAGTGTTTCTGACAAAATGATCAGCAGTGAGTTTTTTAATAATATATTTTAAGCTACTTTACTTAGATTTCAGAATTAACATATTCCTCTGAAAACAGACAGTTCACTTGCATGGATGGACAACTATGTCAGGTTTAGGGAGAAAACACAGAACAAGGCTATGTTCTATTAAAAGCCCCTCTACACACTTTTAGGGGAAACATTTCTAACCATACATTTACAGTTCAAAATCTAAACTGTTTCACACTGGAGGTAATGATCTTAATTTACCCTCAGGTCTCTTGTACTCCCTCAGTAAGTCTGCAGATGACACT
>NW_010165374.1:0-4094 GCF_000695765.1 Mesitornis unicolor | reverse complement strand
GAAAGGGAAAAGGAAAGTATTGCCTTTCTCTTACATTTCAAATCAGCAACATGGCTGGATTTTACTTCTATGTACAGTGCTGCCAAACAAAGACTGTGGGACTGAGGCAGTCCAGCAACATTATGCAAGGGCGTTGTGTAGTCTGGGAAAAAAAACCTGTACAGAAGAACAAGGTTTAGTGGAAAATGTTCCTCATAGGAAATGCTGTATATCTCCCTAGAAGGCCTGTCCGCGTTCAGTTGACATTATAATATTGATATGTATTAGTCTGCTAGAAATCTATTTTATTTCACAGAATTTATTTTCATAAACATATAGTTAGAAGGCTTAGTAAAAATAGGGATAAAATTCCAATATTTACATTCGGAAGTGAATGAATGTTCCCCTTTAAAGTTTCCCAGACCTTGTTTCTTACCACATTCACAAGTGTATCGGTCTTGTTAGGATCTGGGAAACATGAGCTAAACATTAAGCAAAACCCGATATGGATTGAGAATTGTCATTCTTAAGTCTGTTTCTTAAGATGAATGTTGTCTCATATGTGTTCTTACAAAGTACTTATCACAAGGAATGCAATAAAATACACACAACAAAATGGCAGGGTTTACTTTCCTTAAAGTAGTTGGAGTATTATCATCATAATCTTTATTAATAGTGTAGTAGTCATGATAGTTGCCCAGGTTTCTCTTCCTTCATTGACATCCAAGCACTGGAGAAGTATCTTTCCATTGTCATTATGGTTTTTCTTGATGTTCCATATGAGAAGTCTGGTGAAGGGAGAGCACAGACTTATTATGAGATAATTAATTGCTCAGCTGGCATTAGACAATAAAATCAACTTCTTTTTTTCCTAGCAGTCAGAGCTCCACATGTTTACTTTTTCAATCAATATAAAGGCCCCAGTGGTCTTAATATATTTTCATTATGCGTGACTGAACCCAGAAAGCTTCTCTGTAAAGAATAATCCCAAAACGGGGAAAGTGAGACAAGGATATGCATGAAATGAAGTGAAAGAATGAAGTGCCATGTAAAGATCTACAGGTTTTGCTTCATTTGGAACCATAAGATAGTACTATTTCCCAGTCACCCAGAGCAGATAGACTGGGATTCATCTCATGGATCCTCTCCCTGGATCCAGATCAGAGATGGGTGTAGCTGACACATGTGGCTGGGTGGAGGCAGGTTGGGCCAGTGCTAGAACAGGATGTAGTAACAACAACTATGTGATATTGAACTGTCTCCATGACTTGTTGGTTCCTAACATTTCAGACCATACCTAGCTCACGGGTTTCTTCATTTCATCACCATGCTCCAATACGTATTATAGATTGTATTCATTTATTTTCAACGTGCATATATTCTTTCTTCAGAATTACTTGTATGGTTTTTTATTTGAGTGTTCTGCAGCAGGAAGACATTGTGCATGCTTTACTCTTCCTGCACGCAGTGAATTTCTTGGAACTGGATGTTGGTGTTTGGATTTAGATGTCAGCGAGAAAGGCTTGTCTGTGCTGCAGCATACCAATGCAGCCAGTTATGTATCCACGAAAACGTCAATAAACAAGTCACACTAAGGGCATATGCAGATGCTACCTCACAGACTGTTCCTTCCAGTAGAAACTAGTTTAGAGGGTCCTTATTTCACTTACCATTCAGCAGAAGAGCAGCAAGACTAAGAAATGTTCAGTCTCATAGTGTGTATTCTGCATACAGGAAAATCAAACTGCAGATTATTTCTTATGGAAACCTGTGGATATTAAGAGAATGTACCTCACCTGTGTTTAGTCCTCAAAAACCATTCACTCCCAGGCACAGAAAGGGGCAAGCAAATCTGCTGTCACACAGCTTTTTCAGCCTATACTTTATTCAGTCACACAACACCCAACTGATTTCTAGGAACCTGTGTAAATTTAGCCATGGTATGCCAGGATTTTTCCTAGTAATAACTCGTATAGGTTGCTTGAGAATCCGGGTCGGTATGCCCTAAATGAAGTTACAGTTATGCAACATCCTTGCTTTGAAAACTCCTTATAGCAAAGTAGGTCAGGCTGCATTCATAAAGGCTGAACCCTGTAAGAAGAAGTACAGTCGTTCTGTGAGCAGCCTCCACGAACCTATTAGTAATTTTCTTTACATTCAAATTGCCAACAATTCTATTAGCGCCTCTGTAGGCTCCCTGAAGAGAACCGTTTCAAATCAGACCTATGAGGGGTGTTAGTGGAGAACAATGTAAGTACAGAGATATTCTGCTTCTGTGTGCGTGGTGATAAGGAGCCGTGCTCCATAGTTGGCCATTTACCGGTTCTAATTAAGACACAGTTAGGGTAACAGCAACTGAAAATGCAGTGGTAGATGAACGATTGCGATTTAACGCACTCTGTAGTGGAAAACTAGCACAGTACATCAGATGCAGCAGAAGTAGTTTCCCTCCGGTACAAAGTGTCTCTGACAGGAATGTGACACATGTAGGAGCAAAGCCTATAAACAAAGACAAAAAGAATAAAGAAACAACAACTGCTGCCAGTTTTGGAATAGGATATGTCTGGTGATTTATTGAGTGAATCGCTGCACTGTATTTCTCAGTGTTTACTGTATAAAACTGTAGCTCTGGGTGGTGAAAATTTATTTCTTTCGTGGTCTTTTATGTGTTTCTGTACGATGTGTTGGCTGCAAGTTGATGGAGAAATTAATAGCAAAAAAAAAGAAATTAATGGAAACCATATTTCAGCTGTGTAGTCTTTATACTGGTAAAAATATTCCTCTACAAACAGCCTTCTTATCATTCTCTTAAGCAGATATACATTCTAACAAATATTCTTGTTCCTATCAGAAAGACTAAGCCATAGATTTCTAAGCCAAGTCCCTTCTGAGCATTTCAGTTGCTTTAATGTCCATGGGCATTGATTAATCTGACAGTAGAGCTGGGGACTTGCACAGAGAGGATATAGGTTTGATGGATGAGGACTGAAAACCTACATCCAGCAAAGAAAACTGGCACCTTCCATTGTTGTTTGATAAAAAAATAGAGCAATAATGCAATTTTTTTTGTCTGTTACAGCATTATTTACTAGAACACTCATATAGGAAGAAAGGAACAAAGTTTTGGTTCCCTACTCCACTTACGTCTCCCACCTCTGAAAGCAATGCCAAGCCTTACTTATTGGACCAGTGTATGACTTGGGCAAGATGTATGAACACTTTCTGTAGTATCCAGACTACTGCAGTCAGGGTTTCAGGGTCCACAGATGTGAGAAAGAGCACGCGAGAGAGTCTGTGCTCCTCAGCAGCCTAACACTGACGTATTGCCCCTGAGAGTATGAACTTGACTTTAGCCCTTGTTCCCAGCAATGTTTCTGTACTCATTTACTGTTTGAGCTAAAACAGGTATAGACAAAACCTGTGCAAACTGCCAGCCATAAGCCTGTACTTTCCATTTTCCTCTCCCAAATTATTGCATTTGTTGCTGCTCATTCCCAGAATAAAGCTGTGTACAGGGATCTCAGAGTACACCCTGTTGTACAGGGTTTGCTACAGCAGCAGTCAAGCTTAAACATCTTTAGTCGAGAAGAGACACGGTGCTGTATCTCCACCTTGTCCCATGAGTGCTCCATTGCAGGACTGTATAATGCACACACGTAATATAGACTTCACTTTGAAAGAGTGGATGACTGCAGCGCTTGCCTTGCACATTCTGATATGCACATCCCAGTTCAACACGAGCACCTTTAAATGCAAAGGGAAATAGCTCTGCTGACTTGTTTTCATAGCTTCTTGCCTGGGGCTGTGCTAGCTACAGGTTGTCTGATTCCCACTTACAGAGAGATACACAGCTTTGAGCAGTGGATTTCCTTGTGCCACTCAGGCACGTCAGGTACCCAACCACGAGGCGTAATAACACTCAACAATAAGATAATTTTATGGTTGTACCTGTAAAAAAAATAAACAAGTTGAGAAAATAATCATTGAACATAATTTTTTAAGAAAAATCAAGGACATTCAGTGCACATGCACAGGTTTATTTATGAAGTAGTAACAACCTGTGATTACTAATAGCTCTAAAAAATACAATCACAGAATCACAGAATCGCTCGGTT
>NW_010165373.1:0-20037 GCF_000695765.1 Mesitornis unicolor | reverse complement strand
CAGGACCGTCCCACTGCGCCCTAACACTGCAACGTTGATGGAGGCGACGGGAGAGAGCATGGGGCTGGCATGGAGCAAGGGTCCACATCTCCAGGCCTCAGGCGTCCTGATCCGGCGGCTGCTGCAGGCCCCGCTGCGATGCCTTCCCTGGAGTGAAGGACCATCCGCCTCGCCTCTGACTGCCGCGTTTCAGCACCAGGCTGGAACTGCAAGTTGGGTTGTATCAGTGGTAGAATAGGCCCTGGGAAGACATGATCGGTGACAGAGGAATTTGGGCTTGGATTTCATTCCCTGTGAGAACCTAGGTGACTTAGAGGGTCATCTGGACTGGCTTTCCTGTTGAACAGCCTATTATTTCATGGGATAAAGCATAACTTGCCTTTCAAGAGATGTACATCAGTGGTAAAGCAACACTTGCAGGCATAATCCCATGCCATCTGCAGGAGAGGCCCACATCCCCATAGCGATATTTTTTTGTCTATGAAATCTAGGGTAATTTATGTGGAAAACAGAAATAACTTTGGAATTCTCAGAAATGTCTGTCAAAACAACCCTTCCAGGGCATGAGAATTTGCAAATTAAAATAATGGCATGATGGTAGGTTACCACTGGTTAGGCAGCGTAGGGAAACTGAAGGTTTTGTGTAAGAATTTTACATGAGACTCTTAAAGATACTTAGACTTCTCAGGCTTGGATCCTAAATCCTATTAGTCATCTTCCTACCTCTTCAGCTGCCTAAGCATCTTTAAAAACCTGGCTCTTCTTTCCCCTTTATTGCTAATATACCATAACTCACTCTTGTTGAAAGCAGAGGCACGTACTGTGAGGGGAAATAGGTTTCGGGAGGATACGTATTCTATACTGCAAACCACTTTCAACACTTTAGTCAGCAACACAGCAGAAACTAATACTGTACTTGCTGCTCTGCCTCTTAATATCAACAGATTAAATTCCTGGTACAGCTGTGGCATTGCACCTTCTCTAGAGCCATTCCTCCTTTTACACTGACTGCTGGGCAGGAAACAGCAAATAGCAAAGAGAAAAAGCATTTTATACCACTTTTTCCTCCCTGATATTTTAATGTATTGTGTTTAAAGCACAAATGGGCCAACATGTAGAAAAATCAAAAGACAGTCAATGAACAAATCACTCCATTGCTTTGCATGGATCAAATTAGACCCTTGTATCACGTAAGACAGAAGAATCAAACCCTTCACCCACAGCAAATAAGCTGATGAATAAAAGTTCTGTTTCTCTAAGTGAGAGTTCTCCATCAAGGCATACTTGCTAGTTCGGGTCATCACTCAGCATGCTTCAAACAATCACTGCCTTTATTTATTTATTAGATTATATAGCAAATAACGTATGCCAAGGAATACAAGTACTATGTGAACTGTAAATTTAAACAAAGCAATACATTCTCCTCTTTCTGTGTCTGCCTCTTTTTATCTCTGCTTTAGTTACAAGCATGCAGTTCCCATCAGAATGAGCACGTACAGCTCCAGGCACAACGTGGCCCACTGCTATAGTTAGCTGTATTTGTCTTAATGGAGTAAATTCAGTTCAATACTACACTCCTGTAAAATTGGAACAACTATATTGAAAACGATTTAGCACATCATTATCTATATTATTAGTATTAATTTTAGTAGAGTGTTAGCTGTCACTTTAGAGATATCTACAAAGAAAAAATTCCTGCCTGAATAGTTTACAAAATAGCACACACAAGTAATAACAAGTCTGTTTTTTCCAGCTTCTCGCATTGCCAATTGCATTAACCTGCCATTGATCCTCCTACTTACTAGGCAAGACCTTGTCTAGAGGGAAAAGTTGCAGGTGCAGCTCCCTAAACTGGGTGACTTAAATTGACTTTATCATCTCTTCAATCAGTTGAGCTGAATTTTGTAAATTACAAAAACAACTTAAGGAGGTGGCAAAGTGTTTTAAGCGCATCTGGCTTATAATCACTCTTTTTAAACTTGTTCAGCGTTTCTTTTACAGACCTGGCATAGATTATTAACTGCCATGGATAAAATAATAGATCCAGATCCCGTGGTAGAGGGAGTGCTACCGACCATAGTGACAAAACAGGCCTACTATACTGTGCAGGACATGAATAACAAAACTATCCAAAACAGAGAAATAGAGATGACTGTCTTGTTATGATGTTTCCCTAGACTTTGAAAACTTACATCTTGAAAGTCCTAATTCTGCTGCCAGTTTCCTACAGGATGATTGGCAAATTTCTCTAACTTTGGTTTTTTTGGAGTCTCTCTTTTATTCCTTAATTTCTAAGCACCTATCACCTGAACATAATTTTCAAAAGAAAGGAGAACTCACAGCTGCAACTGTCTGCCACTGAAGGAGTATTTTGTAACATCTAATCTGAAATTGTAACAAAGTTATAACATTGTCTCAGATTTCAAACCTATGAGTCAATGTGTTCATTAGTTTGTGCCTCATGTTATTATGGAGCTAAAATACATTACAGTGCTATATAAATACAGGAGGGCTTTTTTAGCTTTTGAGCCTGCTGATCATCAGTGTCACTTTATAGCATAGATTCTAGATTACTGTGAGGCTGCCTCCGGTTTTAGAATGTTTTTCACCTTACCATATATATTTATTCTTCTGAGCATCTCAAAACACTACCTTCCTGAGTCCTGGCCCTGCACAGCCTGAACCATCTGAACTTTTTCTTTAGCTTAGCTAGAGCTGCCTATATAAGTAAAGATTTAAGGGACTAAGTTTGTATTAAATAATATATTTTTGTTGGTGGTTCCTTAGACATTGAAAATTTTGTGAGGATTCTTCGCAAAGGTCAAAAGAATTTATATGACAAGGTGGCTTAGCAGACCTTTGAAATGCCTTTTTTGCAGTGTATGCATACAGAAAATATAAAATTAACTCATTTATTTAAATTATAATTTTCACTGCATATTTAGAAGCAGAAGGTGGTGCTTCTGTATGGGCCATTCAAACACAGTTTCCTTAGATTTTTAATAAAGTATTGCCAAAACTGCTTGATACATGAGTTACATACAGACAAAAACAACATGGATTTATATGCTCATTATATCTTTTTCTATATACAAATATATCTCTATTACAAATTGAGCAGTGCAAAAAGAACACTATATGTTCAAAACATTATACCTGTAAACCAGCCACCAAACAACTGGGAAGCAAAGTATTGGAGCCGTGGTAGATGCCCATCAGATCTATCACTTATTTCAATTTCTTCACATTATAACAAGAGATTTAAGTCATTTCATCAGATATTAGCCTAAAAGGTATGCACAGATACAATTATGAAATCTCACTGACCAACTAATTAAAACAATAAGCTAGTAAATACTGGTAAATTTGGCATAGCACCAAGCACCAAATGAAGTATATAACTTGATATAAAACCTATGTATACAAGTGTTTTCCTATCTTAAAAGAACATTGAAGGTTTATAAGAGGAAAAAGTAGGAATCCTGAATGTTTTATTAACTAAAAGTTATGAAAGTATTTCAGACTGAGTTAATTAAAATGGTCTGTTTTTCAGCTTACAGCACACTACGCATATGTCTGCATTTGCATGAGTACAATTATCTTACATTTCAGAGTAAGTCAAACAACAAACTACTGTCTTCTAAAAAAATATATAATTTCTTCTTTCAAAATAGTGTGCTTGAACAATCTGAGTTTTCTGAAGCAAAACATTTCAGAAAAGAAATATTCCAGCCAAGTCACAGAATTCTTCCAGCTTGACCATCAGAAGATTTGGCTCAGAGTTTACCCTTACAACTCATTTTGTTGATGCTCATAATGAAAATGTTGTCTCAAAATATTTGTTGATAAGTATCCACAGCAATACAATGTTTAATACAAACTGAATCAATTTAGCTGAAAGAGATTGACTGTAGTATAGATCTTTTTGTCTGTATTACCAGAGGAATATTTCATTCTTACATAGTTTCACTTACCTCTGTTTTTAATCACAAACAGTTAAAGGTGGTGTTTAATGTCCAAACTAATAACTTCAGATGTCTCCAAGGAAATAGCATCACTAGCACTCTTTGCTGTGAAGCACACAGGATAAAAGGAAGCATGATGGAAAGAAGATAAAATGCAATAAAGTATGTAGTTTAATCTTATTGACAAAGACAGAAACAAATACAGTAACAATGATGTCATTTGCCATTCCTAAACCTATTAGGTTTCTCTTTTCCTATTTCCAACCTGTTTCTTATATTCCCACTTACAAAGACATTTAACAGCCAATGATAAACAAGTTAAAGGGACCCAAAATCAAGTTATGCATGTACAATCAATACACCAGTACACCTTTTCTTGAACCATATTAGTATGACAGTGTGATATAGTGCTATAAAACTTGAAGATAAGAACATCCAAATGGCAGTAAAGTTTGTTGGTTGTTTTTGGTTTTGTTTTTTTTTTTTCCAGAATTGTATGCCCATGCTTGTGTGTTTGAAACTCTGCAGGATACATTTGTCCAGAAAAGCAGTCAATGAAAATTGGTTATCCCATACTACCATGGGCCCATATAATAACTCTGAGTTTGCTTTGAGTTTCCTACAGTTAATTAATAGCCTTGATTTACATATTTCAATTCTTGTGGTGTCTTCTACAAGAAAAGAAAAAAAAAGAAAAACAAACACAAAAACAAGAGGGTTAATGCTTTTACTTTCATCTAGAGTTCTTGATTTTTTTTTAATCCTTTCCTGCACCACAGAAGCGGTGTCCAATCTGATGTATTTCCTAAGAAAACCTCTTGCATTTTGGCTCTATGATTCCTCCTCTGTCCCCAAGCAATGCAGAATTACATCTATAACCACCTCTGGGATATATTTAATTATTGTTATTTTCCTATTATATGGCAGCAGTGTGGTATGAGCACAGTGAGGCTACATGGTGACTGTACATGAATACAACTCTGACATAAGCTCATTCACTATTTTATTGCAAAGGCACCCTGAAGTTCAGCATTTTGTAACCTCGGTAGCATTCTTTTAAGGCAAGTTTTGGTATAGGCTTTATAATGCAATATAATATAAGCTAAAGGTTTTCAAAAACCAGAATGTAAAAGCTTTGGTGACAGAAAGAAAAACAGAAAATTCCTGAACTTTTATCCTGTAATCTCATCTGGCTTCCACTGAAGTTAATGGTAGTTTTGTCAACCATGGCATGGCATAAATACAATTAAAAATCTCTTATGTTACATTACATAACATATAGCTATTAGGCTAGGATTACATTTAATAAGTGACACGCTCAATAACTAAGACATAGCAATAACTCATTGTGCAATTTAATTCTACCTTCTTGTAACATACGTTATGGTACAGGATCGTTTTTGTTGGTTTTGTTTTTAAATATACAGGAGCCTGTTTTCTTTGGACTACAGAATGAAAAGAGCTAAGTGAATTTAACTCAATCAGGTAAAATATCAGTAAATTCTTCAATGCATAGTATTATCAGAGCACCTAGCATTTTTTAATGCATTTATTCTCACCCTATGCCAGGAAAACAGAAAAAATCCTCTTCTTCCTGTCGTACAGAAAAGGAACTGAGGCACAGAAAGGCTAATTTATTTGTATAAAAGCTTACATTCCTTATCTGTATTCAGCTAGGGAACTGAACCTGCACCTCCCAAGACCTATGCTGATACCCTAACTGTAGACAATACTCTTGGTTTTTTCCTGTTTGGTGTGAGTGTACAGCAGGTGTTTTGTAATAAAAATTACTCTTTCCAGTCAGGAAAAGAAGCAAGTGTAGAACCATCATTTCTTTGCTCCCAGCAGACAGTACTTGCAGACAAAAGGATATTTCAAGCTGAAGGGTGAATACAATTTTCTGTGTGTCCCACCTAGAGTACAGAGCACACAGAAGAAAGATGCTGACATGGGGCATCCACAAGCTCTGTAGATTATTGCAGGATTTTGACATGTTGACAAAACTAAATATATAGCACAAATCAAAGACAAGAAATGGTATTTTTCAATAGCTTAAAATTAATGCAGTCTAAACATTTTGGTTTGTTGGTTTTTGTTTTTTTTTTCATAAAGCCAACAAAAAGAATGCCAGAATTATCTTCCTGACAAGTTTCAAAGGCCTGTTGCCAACCATGGAGGAACAAAACACTTAATAAAAGATCATAAGAATTTTTTAATTTGAAAGAATTCAGTAATCTTTGTATGGAAGCTGTTGCTACTGCTTCTCCTATAATTACATATTGCACACATACACAGAGATTATTTTTTTTGAAGCTTAATATGACTGACTCACAACAAACCTGAAGTGCTATACTTCCCTACAATCCATTACATATACGTGAATTTCAGGCTGGCTGACTGCATTAACATGGGAAAGTAAATTGTAATACTGAAGCAACTGTATATCTTTGTGCATTGATGCTTGCTTGCTCATAAGAATGCAACAACCAGAGCTGGGGGTGGGGGGAAAGGATTAAAGCTAGGACGAATTCTAATGTGAGGCCATCCAACGTTGCAGTTCTATTCTAAATAACAGGTTTGAGGTTTTAGAAGTTCAGCGAGGTATCTTCTTGTTCCAGGTCTCTGTCACAATGTCTGGGGCAGCAACTGTCTGTCACACAAAGACAAAACAAAATTATTGCAGGAAGTGCTTGAATACAAAGATCAAACAACAAAGGAAGTGGCTGCAGAGGCCAGCGGAGCTTGTAGCAGAGCTGATCGCTCTTGTTCGAGCTGTCTTGGCAGTTCAATGTAGAACTGAAATATCAGACCAGCCAGAGGTATTTCTGGGTTTTGTTTGGTTTGTTTGGGTTTGTTTGGGTTTGTTTTGTTTTGGTGTGGTGTTTGTTTTTTTCTTCAGAAGGAACTATATTCATCTGATTAATCCAAGGAGGCACAATCTGCATCTTATTTTGCCAATGACACTGCATAATAAGAGAGACCTTTCTATAAATAGGCATATACTATTGAAATTACATGATGGAAGGGATCCTATGCCCCTATGAACCTACGTCCCTAAAGACAGGTGTCTTTACCCAGACAGAAGATTGTGTGATCAGGAATGATTTCACGCCAGGGTGTGGGAATACCTGACATTAGCAAACAGGTCATTCCCTGCTTCTCATGGCCTCACTTTTTAATCTTCCATCTTTGAGCTGGTTAAACCAGCAAAGGGCAAAACCACAGCCTTCTACACAGATACCAGGTACATGATACTGCTGCTGAAAAGAGAGCAGTAAGCAGGTATACAGTCCAATCAGAAGTCAACATAGTACAGTTCAATATGGAATTGCTTCTGTATTTAAAGGAGCAAAAGTTTTAGTTCCCTACTGTTCAGTTCTAAAGCCAGTTGCTATGTTTTGTTATACCTTTAAAGTATGAAAGATTCCCACAGAAATGTATAGATAAAGTTGCTAACAATTTGGATGACTATGAAAGAACAGAGCTCAAACAAAAGCCACCATTCTCTGCAGTTTGTTAAACAGCAACTTTTCCCATTACTCACCACTTTCATCCACTCATCCTTCTGGGCGAGGAGAGATAAATATAGCTCAGCTAGCATTAATTCTGCATCATCTGGAGACATCACTAGCAAAAGAACATGCATGCACATGATGCAAGAGGGAAGACCTGAAAGTTACAGAGGTACAGTCTCTCTAAGCAATATATTGACAATTAATACAGAGAGATATGCGTAAAACTGACAGCTACAAGAACAGATTTTACACTTCTTGAAAATGAGAGAAAATGCATGGGAAATTGAGGTGGTTTAGTTAAATTTTACTGTTTTTGAATCTTCCTGCTGGTGACTGTAGTGTTTTACTCCTCTCTTCCACTCTCCTCACATGCAAATACACTAACTTAGAAATCCTTCAAATCCAATAACATGCATAGTCCCATTTCTTAGGGAAGATGAAGCAGAAAGAGTGCCCAATTGTAGACTGTAGATTCTGTAATACCTGCTGGTCCTCCAAGACATTTTTGTGCTAAGTTCTCCAGTCCCGCATCTAGCACAATCCAGTCACACAATGTTTGGTTCTTCAAGAACTAGAAAATTGTGTGTAAGAGAGTGGAAGAACAAAGGAGCCCAGTGCAGTTGGTAAGGCATTTCCTGCAGGAACCACTCTTTAACAAAAAAAGTAGCATTACTATGAACAGGAAATACAGAGCAAAAAATTCCAACTTTGGGGTCAAGCTGTCCTGTGATATTAGGACGAGTTTAATTACAGTTTTCCAAATACTATCCCATTCTATTTTTCCAAATACTTCTTCTTCTAGACCCTTCTCATTATCCAAGTGGGAAAGTGAAAAGAAGGAAAGAAGCTGAGACACTGCAATGCTTCATTCATTGAGAAAAGGGTAGTACTCCATAAGCTGTATGTAGTTATAGTCTCCAAGCCATCTGTCCAAATAACAAAATAAAATGTTTTGATAAGGCTTCTTTTGGTGAGAAACACAAAAGAAATAGCAGATTAAAACCAGAGAGACTTCCTGTTTATACTGCAGAGATTATTAGAGACAGGTCAATGCTGAACTTCGGGAAATTCTCATCTTAATTTTGGAATCCAACTTTGAATCTATACATATAAATGTATCTGAAAATGTGCTGATATTTGGCCATCATATTAGGGACCTTTTTCACAATCACAGGAGAACCACTCAGAGCTTCAAATTAATAGTTGTTGCTCTCAAGAAACCAAGTAAAGATGAAGATGGACTGTTAACAATACAGTATAAAGCTTTCCATGCTTAGGTTTCTTGCTAGAATCCCAGTCAGATGAGTAAAGGTATTATCAGCTGATGGTGTTGGATAATATGTATAACTAATTAGGAACAAACTATTTCACTTCCAGCAGAGATGCCCACATTACAAAATCAGCATAGAAACAGATACCAGAGTTAGCTTATTTGCAAAAAAAGGCAGTAAAAGGCAATGATTGAATAGACCTAGAGAATGAAACCACTTCAAACCCTCCCAGGCTTTGTCTCCAGATCAGAACTGAGATAGCATGAGTCACACCATGATGGTGTAAGGTCTTCAGTTTCAAAGTTGACAGTGGACCGTATTTCAATACCATTAACTTGCCAAAACCAAGAAAACACCACAGAGTTCTGGTTTGGGATTTCTTTCTAGTAATGGTTATACCAGTGTATCTGAGTGACATAATAGTTCACATGATTATGTAGTGAGTTAGACTGCTGTGCTACATTTGGGTCACTTACTGAAGATTCTGTACCTTGTTAAGACAAGGGTGGGTGAATTCTGTAATAGAAAGTGAAGACTAAAAGAGATCTAGTCACAGATGATGCTGTGTTTTTAGAATTCAGTCATAGCAATATTGCAAAAGACTTCACACCACGCCAAAGGAAAATGTTTCAGGAAGTTTAAAATATTATTATTCACAATTTTTTTTACAAATTTATTGTTTTCCGCTCTCTGAGAAAAAAAAATGTTTATTTTTGGTGGAGTAACTCAATTTATGTGACAGAACCCAGCAAAAAGAAAGCTGTCATAACAAATATCATCATGGATCAACACCACAGGACAGAGGAATAAAACACAGCTTTGCAAATTGAGCTCTTCAGGAACTGGCAGTAACCAACAAAAACTACTTTATTCTCAGCTCAAAACTCTTGAGAAATATGCACAGTTAATTCTCATGATGAAGGGATAGAAACATCCAGATTAGCCAGCCAAGTTTCTAGCATCTTGTCCCAGTTTATCAGCTGTCTTAGACTTCCCTACTAAAACCAGAAGAAAAAGAAACAACTGTTAGGCTGGACTTTATAAGAAGGTTCTGTTCGTAACCAGTTTTCAAAGCACTACTAACCAGTACGTAAGAGAATCTGCAAAATATTACAGCCTGAGAACCAGGTGTTGAAGATGAGGTTATGCAGTAGCAGTTATGGATGGCTATAAGCAGTGTCTGTTGGCTGATTTAGCCTCATGTCAATTCATTAAACTCATTATCCTAAAATATTTATTGATAATATACCAAGCTTTTTAGGAATTAAAATGTTGGTTTCCTCTCTTGAGACCATGCACTCTGGTTCACATGCTACTGGTTATACACAGCCAGGAAAAGTTCCACCTGGCCTTCTGGTTCTCTGGCACCTCAGGCATGGCACTGCAGCTGTGTAGCCTCAACATGCAGTTTCATGTGCACTTCAGATACAGCAGCTTGGATACAGCAAATGGAGCCTCTTGTGGAAAATCCTGACTACCTTGGACCTAATGGCTAGCTACAATACATTTCTCCTCTTTCTTTGATCTTACACTTAGTATAAGTCTGTATTTAAAAAATTGTATTGAAAAACCATGAAACTCTTCAAGTGAAGAAAAAACTCTGGTGAAATAACATCAAGTTCCATGCAGCAGCATGCAGAGTATTTCTGCTTACTCTATATGTTAAATCATATAAAAGGATAGCAAGATAGTAAATTCAGCTCTTTTCTACTGTTAATTTTTCATTATGAGAAAATGCATATGTTAATGAATCTACAGAACTGTCCACGTGTCACAAAGAGACAGAAGTTCTAATTAGAAGACAACCACAGGTCTGAAAATCTTTTGTTACCTGAAAAAGTTTGAGGGTGTCTGTTTTATAGTACCAATGAAAAATTGTTGTTTAAGCAGAAAAGACCAAAACAGTCAACAACTGAATAGGTAAGTGAGCTAAAAGACGACTCGACAAGTTCATTGAAAGATTTTAGAGATTCTATTTTAAGCTTAATGACTGCTTACATGAATATATATATTTTCATCATACAGGCCCATAAACTGACATACTGAAAATAATATTTTCAAAGTTTTACCTACAAGGAAATTTTATTAGCATTCATCTGCTCCTTCTAGTGAATGGAAATGTATATTATTTCTCTTCTACCTTTACTGTTTCTTTTTACTGTATTCATTGTACTGTATTATAATTTGGCCTTCAGTGGAAAGATTATAAGTAAATGTGTTTGTAAAAATTGTTCATACTGATCAGTTCTTAGTGTTATTTATACTGGTTATTTTAAAATATAAAGGAAGTCATACCCAACATTTCTAAAGTGTCATTCACCTGCAAATTTCATGACATTTTACATATATTAATCAATTAAGTCCTACTATACCCATCTCAATTAGGCATTAATATCCCAATTTTACAGTTAGTTACACTGAGGATAGCTTGAAAGGTTAGCTGTCTTGCTAATACCACTCAGGAATGGGGATATAACCCGAGAATGGCAGTCACTTCTCTATGTGTCATGAAAAATGAAAAGCCTTTTCCCTCTTGTAGAATAGGAAATATAAAAATAAAAGGCAAAATTAATGGACAAAAGTTTGGGCACTTACAGAACTTTTACCTTTTCTTTTCAAACAAACTATTGTTTTACATACTTCTTGGAGAGAGGTGAATACATATGAGAGATTTCTACAAGATGTCCCACAAGCTGTGGTCCTGTAGACCAGAAAAAAAGCAGTGGCATAGAAATACAGTCCATACTAACCTTGCCTTTCCCCAGCTCCCAAGCCAGACTACACATCTTGAACTGAACAGAACTCCACCTTTGTACTACTCGGAGAGGTTCAGGGGTTTTTTTCAGCTGGCTACCTTAGAGCAGGTCCAGACCACTTTATGCTTATCTGAACAGTAAAAAATGAAGGTATCAAATTAACATAACAATATAGCATTACATCACTAATTCTATCAAACTTGCCAGCCTCATGCCACTTGAAAATAATTTTATTTCAATTTTCTATTCTGATTTTAATACACAGCATAGAGAAAGGTTATCCTGTTTGTCCTGTGTCTGAGGTACTATAATCTGTCACTGGTATGAAATGGTAAACCAATGTGTTTCCAGATGCACACTCTAATTGCAACCCATATTAGTAACCATAACTGGATAATTTTTCTGTATGCTTTCAGTACTAATATCTAAATTCAAAATTTACTGGTTTAGAAGTGCATTTTTATGATTACCTTAAATTATAATCCTTTATTGCTTTTAGTCCTCTCACTTGATGCAGATACCACTACAGGTTTCTCATTTTGTATCAGACTTCTGCATGTTCTGTGCGGGTGAAGAAAAAATACGATACTTTGCTATATTGTGCTATCTTGGTTTTATACTACCACTCCTCTCAGAGGGGTCAGTGGCAAATTATGGTCCCTTGGCATTCACTCTGTTGCAGATTTTGTGCCAAACAAGGCAGAGATCATACAGAGGTGATACTGTGTGATCTTTGTGTTCTGTCATCATGTGCATGAACTAAATAGACAGAACCAAGATTGTAAAGGCAACCTCCATTCTGGCACCTCATTTTTTTCCACGCTTGACCTAGTATGCTTAATGTTCTTTTAATTTAGGGACACTATGATTGTCATTGGGATTCTGAGCCAGATACCTAGTGTACAACCATAATGCCTCTGTACCAGGGAGAAAATGCTAGCTTCAAGTCTTATTTATGTAGATAGGCTGATCTCCAAACTGGCTCCACAACTGTCCCTTACCAGCTCCAGCCACATGCCATTCTAGTCCTCTGCATATATTGTAATCACTTAATCAATGCTTCGTGTCTAACATGACCTCTCATGTATGCTCTGTAAGAGCAGTCTGATCCAATCTATCAGTCAATTAATTAGCAACAGCTCCCAGTGTTCCAGAAACCTGTTAGAGGACACCTAGAGCATGGCCACAATGCTGTGGTGTCTGGCAGCCTCAGTTACTTCAAGAGGGAAAATCAGTATGGCATAGAGGAAGTCTGTAACATCAGTTATCTACTCCTGCATAGGCTGTATCAGCTAGAGGTTCTTAAGGTCATGCAGACTGTCATCCACTTAAGGCAGTGCTCCTACCTGGCTCTTTTAATTGCATGAATGAGAAGTGACATCAGCCTATGGTCTTGCTGGCCTACATTGATTACTGTAGAAGGGGTGAAGAACATGTCCAGCTATATTGAGAAGCTTTATCTTGGGACAGATGAGCACCCTCTCTTTTCCTGAGTGAATTTCAACAAAGGACTTCCAATACCACTGTATCCAAAAAGCTAGAAATGAGGCTGCATTATGTCCAGAAACTACACACCAGGAAAAAAGCAATTTATGACCTTCCCACCTGAGTGAATGGACCCTCCATGTCACTGAAGGGTCTGCAGGGATGTGCTAAGACTTATGTTTTGCAAGTTAGGGTGGTATCAGAAAAGAAACATGATCTTATGCCTTAGTGAGCCAGCAACATGACTGATACACAAAGCTGAAGGGAAAGCGTGAGAGTGGTGCTAGTGAGGGGGAAGAATTCTGCGAGATCCCATATAAGCTCAATAACCTGAACTCTTGCCACCTGTGGTTGTTATGTCCAGAAAAGGAATACAGAAAAGGAATAGACCGGATTTGTCTTCCCAGCCTTTGTGGCACCACTTTGAAATGGTGCTATGACATTTGATACAGGTGGAGAAGGTGCTAGTGACAACACAAATGTGAACAGCCACATGCCAATGGTTGTAAGAGTGAGTTTAGGCTGTGAGAAAATTGTGCGCTAGTGATGACACCCGCACAATACCACTTGTTGAGATTGTATCCCCTGATCTTGGCTGCTAGTGAGCTAAGAGGCATCACTGTTGGTGTATAGGCATATATGGTTGTCAGTACTATGCAAGCAATGAGCAATGTCTGTAAAACTGTTGGTTAAAGAGGTCAGTTTTTTCTCCTGACTGTGGGTGATATGGAATGAAAGGATTCTGGAAGCCATTTCTGGTCTTTGAGCACAAAGTTTCTGCAACGGGCACCTCCTGCTTGGTTGTCCACTGCCATATAGCATCCATTCCCTACAAGTTGCCCAGGTTCTCTTTCCTTCCCCAACTTCAACAGGTATAATAAAACAGAACACTTCCTTATCCAAGCTCTTGTCTCATCCTGGAATCTCTGTCCCACTGCTACCCTGGAGATATGAGTAAGACAGAAAATAGCACCTTCTTCTTTTCTCTCTAGAGGACGGTAGAAGCTCAGCTTCTACACTCATCCAGCCTAGCATACAGGTCAAACTCTAAACTGAAAAGTCAAGAAATCCACAGGTCTCTGCAGTGGTCTTCAGGTCAGAAAACCAGTGGAGCTCAGCATAACGTAGATACGTATGCAGAGCTACTCAAGTTGTCTACTGACTTCCCTATCTTTTAGGCAGGTGGCTTTCAGGATTTTTCCTTCAAGTTGCTTGTCTCTGTGGTCAGAAACAGCCACGTTGAGGTGCCACCAAGCCACCTCTTCTTTTGTGCTACTGCAAAACTTTTCCTTAGCATAGACGTGGGCTACCTCCAGCAGGTCCAATCTCCTCAGGTCTCATTTCTTACCTGCGTGACCTTACAACATCATTGTTTATTCGTTGGTTAAAAGCAAACCAGAGAGCTAAAAAAATAAAGGCTGCATTGCAGTCAGACAGATTTCTATAATGTGGTATGAGACTTAAAATGTGTGGTGCATGTCTCATGGCACTAAGGTGACATATGAATCTCCAAGGCCTTCTGGTTATAATTGGTATATCTCACATGGGTAGAGGAACTGAAACCCAGTATGGTTCTATGTTGACCCAATACGGCAGCCAGTGAAGTGAACTGCCTGGTAAACTGGCCCCAAACTTTCTCTTAGCAGAAAGGAAATTATTTGTTCCAGGTGGAAGCCTAAAAGTGAACAATGTACGCAACTGGGGCACCAAAGTCTGAGAGGATCTTAAAGTGACAGGGTAGGTACAGCCTTTGATAGGCATGACACATCTCAAAGTCATGGTAGAAGCTGAAGAAAAGCTTTTTACCAGTCCCCAGCGTGACAGTTCACCCTTCACCAGAGCGTTACACCAGGTTCAAAACTGCAGCCCACAATGTGCCTGAGCTATGTTCCCTCCTTCATATGATATATTTGTTCTCTCCATTTATCTCTGCCATTTACGGATTTCCCATTGTTATAGGAAAGCCAGTGATAATTAAGATTCCTCTCCAACTCCTTGGTAACTCACAAGTCACACGCAGGGGTGAGGGGAGAGCTCCTTTACTTCTTAACCAAGAAAAATTGCTATCTGTTTTATTGTTTGACTTGAAGCAAGCAAAAGAGCTAAACTGTTTTTATACACATTCCTATAATGCAAGACACTTTCAGTATTTCAAGCAGAGTAAAAGCACTCAAGTTAGTTCACCAATTTGCATAAATAAAGTCGTTTAAGTTACGCTAAAAAGATATCATGACCAAAATGATGTTATTAGAAACCAGCACCCTGAAAAAAACCTACTGAGAAATGTTTTTGTCTACTTCTATAAATTATCCAAACATTGTTCCTCATCCGTTACTGACAATAATACCTGAGTGATATGCATTATGCATTAAATATTTTTATAATAATTCAGAACTATTTGTATTAAACGGTGATAGAAGATATTCACTTAAGATTTAAAAATGTTAAAGTTGATAGCATACAGTACTTATCAGAATATCATGGATTAGATTATGGTGGATATCTTCAGGCAATTTTATTTTATGTGGAATGGAAGGGTGGAAGTCTAAGCATTTTTAATCCAAAAAACTCTGCTCATGATTTGACCTAAACTGATAAATGTCGAGAAGTTCATATCTGAACTTGTCACTTAAAGGTGAACTAAAAATCTTTAGTAGTAAAGGGCAAAGAATCAAAATCAGCCACGTAGTATATGAGCAGAGGTAAAAAATTCAAATAACTTTACATTTAGAAAATGAAACATGGAGCCAATAGCCACTGGCTACTGTATCAAGGTCTGGATCAAAGATGTTACCACACTCCAGCTGTTCAGAGATTAATTAGTGGGCATCTCTATTGCAGAAGTCCAGTCACGCAACTGATATTTTTGCAGAATCAACAGAGAGGATATGAATGAACTGTTCTCTAATTATTCTGGCACAGCAGAGGAGGACATTCTGCACTTCATTCTCTAGTGTCATCAATTTGACGTCTTTATAACTGTTAAATTAATTTTTCTGTACTTCAGGAGTCTGTTTCAGTTCTTAATCTCATCAGGATGAAATTCACCTCTCCTTACAAGGTCTTAGAAAGTCCCTAGTGCAAAAGATCCATTGATATTCTAGTGCCCATGCCAAGGACAACTAACTGCAGAAATCTGTGGGTGCTGCAGATTTCTTTTTTTCCTGGGACACTTCATAATATTGCACAAGAAAGCATACCTAGGCCTTCTGGGAAGACATAAGGGCACTACTGATAAGCACTTGATCTACCCAGAGACATGCATCCAAGATTGTGTGAAGGATACCAAACCATATTTAGACCAACACTTCTCCAAGAGGTAATACTTTTTGTGTGTGTATATATGTACTACAAACATAAATATAACCTACCCTGGGTTGGGTATTTTGGCATCCCATGATTATTTACTGTTCACTGTAAAAATGTTATTGCTTTCATTACTCCAGAATAAATACATAAATAGAACTACAATCCTGCCACAGGGAAGAAATGTATTTCCTTTCAACTTTCTTCTCAGTTACACCAGGTTGCTCACCCAGAACTCGACTGAAATAGTCTTGTCCTTAGCTACTGCATGTAACAGGGATTTTAACAGGGCTGTTATAATTTGGATCTAACCATTCCTCTTTCTTATTAACATACTTTCATATTTAAATACTCATCATACATATAAAGGCATCCTACGTAAAACTTTTTTCACACTGAGATAATAATAAAATTTTGAAAATGAGACAATAGGTTATTACTGAACCAAAACAGCTGCTTATCATGGTCCAATTCATTCATGTAGAATTAAATGAGAAAATGTTGCCTTTTAGCCCACAGAGAGAAGATGCAAGCCCTAACTGAAGTAGCCACAATGCCATTATATTATCTCTGTCTTAGAGCTATTCAACCAAAGAATACTTTTATACAGTGTTAATAAATTACATTTCAAAAATGGTGTTTTGCTAATTGATTTTACCCTTGTGTATTAATAACATTGAAACAAGACTACCAAACCTATATAATAATACCATTTGTACCTCTGTCATACTAGCATGAAGAGTATTCATTATTTCAAGGTCACAGGTAAAAACACTATATTGTATAAATCTAAAGAAAACAACAAGAACATTAACTTCTAATATTACAGAAACATGTGGCAACTACTAATGCAAAGGACTAAATATATGTCATCATTGCACGCATATGTTGCATTACATAATTTTATGAATTTGAAAATCAGTGGAAGAATGAGAAACCTTGAAGCATATTTGTTTCTGGTCACTGAGTAAAGCAAAATATAGAACTTGCAGCAGGACCAGCATATTTAATTCTGATAAGAAAGCACATCACCCTAAACAGGGATGAAATGATCTTCTGGATTTGACTATGCTATTATACAGCAAGATGCACTGCATAACGTTGGAGCTTTTCTATAGGGAATGTGAGATTAACTTCTTACATTTTTATGCCACAAAAATACATTAAAGCATTTACTATCTTATCCTTATTAAAACTCTTTGTAATTGATAACTAAATACCAGGACCCAATTTTACAGATACAGAGCCACACAAAGTTGCACACTGTTAATGGTAAACCCAGAAATCTAATTTAAAGAGTTGCTAACTCTGTCTAGTCTCTGCTCTTCTCTAGCCACAATTTAATAAGTTTACTTGAACAGACTGCTTATTTACTGTAAGGACTTGTGACCTTGGCGAAGCTCCTGTTGCCTTTAATCACTACTCCTGACACTAAAGGTAGTGCATGTATCAGAGTTGGGAGTACCTGAATGAAGCTGGTCGGGAAAATACTCTTCACACTGGTATGCTTCTGTCTACTTTGTCATCCCTTGAGGATATGAACTTTCTGTGAATGAAATATAAAAAGAACAAAAAATATGATTTTTTATGAGAAAGAAATTATATAAATGGTAACCATCTGCTCAGTTAATGAAAAATTAAAATTACAATTATATGAAGTAGGGTGTGTGTTTAGTTGCTTCTTGTTCTTAATCTAGTTCAAATCCTTTAACATTCTGGGGAACAGGCAGCCTTCACAAGAAGACTAGTTTTAGTTCCCTTAAAAATGTATCTTTGTTGAGATAAATAATTTTCACAGGGAAACTTTCACAATGCAAAATTTACTTTTTTCTTTTTTGTTGACTTCCATGCAACTCATATTCCAAAAATTTGCTGGAGAAAACAGCAAATGTGCAGAAGCTACGTGAGAAAGTGCACTGAATTTTGAAGCACAAGTTTTCATTGTTCAGCCCTTCTTCAAGTATTGAGTAATGACCAAGAAGAAATCCTGCTAGAGACACTTGTTCAACTACTGCCTTCTGGCTTTTTTTTTTTAATGCAGGAAAATTTGTAAGCATAGTTTGTATCATCACTTCATAAGTAACCTTCTTCCTTTTACATCTTGCAGGATTTTTACTTACCATGTGGCTATGTGCATATTTTTAAGCTAAACTTATATTTCCCACTGTTTGGCACGTTTTCTTCCTCTCCTTTTCTTTCTTTACCACCAGGTAAGCCACATCATAGCACAACAGTGAGCAAAGAGGTGAGATTCCAATTGAAATTATGTAAAGGTGAAAATTACATCTACACATGAGTGTTCAGAGTCTGGGTCATAGCTGGGTCACTCCTCCGAGTGGGAGGCAATCTAGCAAGGAGCACTGGATAATGATTTCTCTATGCTGAGGCCACTTTCATGAAATATAGCACAAAGCTCTACCTTGGTACCTGAATCTATTCTGATTCAACATGTATAATTATTGGGATTGGTTATGTGGTAGTAAGGAGTTCTATTATTTTGTTACATCCTGTACTACTTCTCCTTTTCCTTTCAACCTACTAGCACCCAGAAATAAACTTTCCAGTATCTGAACCCATATCCAGAGATACTGGTTTAGATAAGGGCTGGCTGGCTGAGGCTTTTTACAGAACACAGCATATTGTTTAGAGTTGGGAGGAGGGGATTTTTTTCTTGTGTCTTGAACAAAGAAGGCAGTTTGTCATGGTGGTTTCTGCATGTTTACCTATGGCTAAGGCTATTCTTTCTTAGCTGTGTTTATCCACTGTGTTCCTTTGCATCCAGGTATAGCTTTATAACCTTCATAACCTTGAGGTGAGCTTTCTGTAACAGCTTCCAAATGGGTTCCATCTTGAGATGGTAGGAAGTGCCTGCAGAACATCTCTGCCCACATGTGATTAACTAGGCCTTTACAGGAGGCACAGGCTTTTCCAACCAATTCAAGCTGGTGGGATAGGCTTTGGGAAACACCTGTGAGGCTTAAGAACACAATCACATCAAAAAGTAAAACAACCTGTACCATTTCCTTCTGCTGTGCCACTCTCTTGCACATCACATCGGCAATGATTTTGCACTCTACCTGCAAGGTTTCCTGCTGCCACATGACAATTCTGCAGTCAGCCACAGGCTGACAACCACGGCACCAAGAGAGCGGCTGTCAGGGCCTTTTTGCATGAAGCACACGCAGCTCCTACCCAGCGAAGCCCTAATGTGTTGATTTACAGAGTCCTCTTGGCTGACATGGGAAAATGAGTCTGGTCATGGTTGATTTAACATTTTATGGGCAAAGAGTCAGCCTGCTATAGTAAGTTTGGACTACTGCAAACATTTTACGCATTTACACACAAGTCCACAGGAGAAAAATATTCAGGATACTAAGTGGTTTTGATGCTCACATCACTTAAGCCCTGTTGAAAATAACGTAAATTTCAGTTAAATAAATACAGAGGTGTACATTACAGGCCAGGCCTTCAGGCTGAGTTAGCGGCTCCTGGTCTGCGGGTACACCCATCCAGGGCAGGAGGAGCTCAGTCAAACTGCGGGGCAGGCTGCAGAGGGATTGCTGCCCACGGCGGGCACCGACTCCAGCACTTCCCTGCGGTACTTACTGCGGGCCGGACACATCTTCTTTTCCCTGCCGGCTACCGCGGTTTCCCTCGGCCCCCCTCGACCAGTCGGCGGGGGGCGGGCGCAGGCAGCGGGCGGAGCGGAGACGGGCGGCTCCACCCGCCCCGGCGGAAG
>NW_010165372.1:0-2947 GCF_000695765.1 Mesitornis unicolor | reverse complement strand
ATTCTGTGATTCTGTGATTCTGTGATATGGCCAACCTTCTGCTAAGAAACAGAATTATTTTCTCACTGCCCCTGTCTCCCTCCTGGACTGTTCAGCACCTCCCACAGCAGCTTCCCCCCTGCAGGGAGGGCTGGGAGATTCCACAGGGATGCTGTTTCAACTCTGTGTTTCAGCTGGCAAAGCTTCTGGCTCAGGGTCAGTCTCACAACTACTGGTGGGGGCTGATGGAAAGGGTATGTGTGTGCTGGCACACCCTGCTCACCTGCCCAGGCAATCTTTCCCTGTGAAAGACTCCGTTCTTGGGAGACCCAGGATGCTTTTGCCTTTGCCCACCATTTCTGGCCTACTGGTGTCACTGGTGTGACTGGGATGGCAGATGGCCCGGCAGGCTGCCTGGCGGTGCAGGAGGGGAGAGCAAGAGCTTCTGCTGAGCACCATGAACGCTTGTCCTGTCTTGGGGGCCTGGAATGAGCAGACTGCTCCTTGAAACACAGCCTGGTAGGGCTGATAAATTATCATAGCACAGATGGGTAAACAGAGGTTAGTGAGCTGCCTAGGTTGACAGAAGAAAGCCTATGTTAGGATGAGGATGTGATATACCATCTTCCTCAGCCTACTGCATTAATGATAGGACGGTGCTGCCCCATCCAAGCATGTGGACCATCCATGATGAGGTGCTCAGCCACCTTTGGCAGATGTCCATGCCAACACTCAGGGCTCTGCCTCTGTGTGTTTTATGCCAAGTGAGAAGGTGAAAGGACCAGCACCAACACCACCAGTGCAGAGGCAGGGCAGTCTGTCCATCCACAGTGGCCAGCTCAGTCCTGTCGAGCCAACGCCAGCAGCTCTCCTTCCCAGAGAAAACCTTGCTTTTGCAGGAACATTGCTGCACATTGCTCACTGCCCTTCCAGTGGAGTTACTGATACATGCAGTGAGCTAAAATGAGTTCATCTAAAATTGCAATTCTGTCCTGAAGTGCTGGTGACATTACTAGCCTAGCAATGCAGATTATATGAACCAGAAACTCCTGAAGCAATTACAGCCCTGTGTACAACACTGTGATGATAATAGGGGACAACAGCCAAGCAACCTCATCAGAGTTTTGAGAAGCATTTTCAAACCTGGTTTTTAATTAATGAGTGCAGACAAAGCATTGACCTATGGCTGCTCCTAACCGTGAAGAAGTGAAGGAGTAGAAAGAGCCAAGGGGAGAAGGTGGGAGGGGAGCAGCTTTGGAGGCTACTTTGTCCTGTTGCCACAGAAGAGCATGAGAGAAAACGAGAAAAACAAAGGAAAAATACAAAGGACTTGGGAGAAAGGAAGGAGGGATCAGAAGAAGCCACAGAAGTAAGACAGGTAAGTAAGACAGCTTTCCAGCTGTAGCTTGTGGACTGCTTCCAAGTGCTCTGCAATGTCGACTGCAAAAAGCAAGTTCATGTGCAATTCAGCAGTCCAGATGGAAGTTATGTCCAGCAGTCAGCTCCTCTGCTGCACAAAGGATGTGAGCTACAGGATTGAAGGCTGTCAGTGAAGAGCAGGCCCCTCACATTGCCCGACTGAACACGATGTGCTCAATTTTCAGGCCCCCAGAGATGCTGCATATTTATTTGGAAGGTGGTTCTCTTCAGGAATTCCTTATTGGCATAATTTGTGAAAATACAACAATTTGATCTCAAAAACAGAGCTCAGCAGCCCCATCTTGGAGGCAAACAGAGCACTGGTTTGAACCATGCGATCCGTGCAGCCTCTGCCTAGGAGGTGTGTCTGGTCGTCTGAGGGGTGCTGTGGGGCATATCCCCAAATTGCAGTCCACCCCAGCCCCTGACAGGACCCTGTGGACACAGCAGACCCTGTGGACATCCTCAGTGTTTCCAGTGCTTTGACTCCAGGCCCCCGAACCAAAAGCAAGAAGATGTGGGAGCAGCGTGTCATGTGTCTGATCATTACGGATGGAGGGAGACTCTTCCTTTATTGGAGTAATTACTTCTTCCATTTAGGGTTCTCCCTCTTTAGCAGTCTAACACTGAACACTTAATTTTAAAGCATTAAGGACCTCTGCTGTGTTGCAGTGACACGGCAATGACATTTCATTGAAAATAACAAGAGCAGAAGGGATGGCAATCTTCCCCAGACAAGTTGAGCACTGCTACCAAACTCCTCTGCTGCAACACAGGCAAACCCAGAAAGAGCATTATTTTTGGCATAAACACACTTCCAGATTGCCTTCATTATACTCTTGCGTAAGCATTGTTGCCATCGTAGCTAGCTAACAGCATGTGTTAGCCCATTCAAGTTTTGCAAATGTTGGCATAAGGAAGATGAGGAAAGGAAACCTCTGGGGCATGAAGCAGCCAGCTTAGAAGGCTGATCCTCTCCTGGCAGCAGCCAGGCCTGTCTCCTCCTGGAGTGATGCAACGAGCCACGAAAAAAAAAGCCCTAACGAGGAGAGGAGCAGAGTTTGCTTTGGCATGCATCTTGCTTATTGTGGGACAACCAACACCCAGGGAAAATGCTGCAAGCACGTGGTGAGCCCTCCCGTGATTAATTACAAAGAAATCCCGATATGAGTAATGTGGCTGTTGAGATCTGTAGTGGCAGACAAGCTAAGAAAAGTTGCAGTTTTCACAACAGATGAATTGCAGTCCTTATTACCCTATATACAGATGTAGGATGGCTGCACATATATGTGTATATATGTGTATACCACACATAAAATTAATGAACACACGGTGCAGTGCAAAAAAGTGAAATAAGAGTAAATAGCGTGTTTCTGGCCGAAATTACTGAGTGGCAGCCTTTTGGATACAGCTACTTCAACTCAGCTGGCACAAGTAGACAGATCTTCATTAGAATCATTAGAAATCTGTCATTTTATGTCAGTTAACTGTGAGACAGCCCTGGTTTTGTGCTCACGAGCGTCTCCCCTCGTTTTAAAGGGCACGCACC
>NW_010165371.1:0-3865 GCF_000695765.1 Mesitornis unicolor | reverse complement strand
TCCTCCCAGCTTGGTGTCATCAGCAAACTGGGACAGAAGTTCAGGAAGTTTTTGGAATTTTTTGATGGTTAGGGCAATGGTTAGGCCACTCGTCCCCAGACTTTTGAGAAGTCATCTCCGTTGTTGCATTTTCCTTATTTCTTCCATGAACGCCCAGAGTTTCTTATTTAACCATTTCTAGATTGAGTTCGTTACCACAGACCACACTGAAGCGCCTCGTTGTTTTTTACCCATTGCCATCTCAACTGCTGAGCTTGTTAGTTAAAAAATGTGGTGGAAAAATCACTTACTTATGGTTGCATTTATTTAAAAATACTGAATGTTACGTTTTATAAGATGATATATTAATATTAAAATAATGTTATCTAGTATATAATATTCAATAATACATAATGTGTTACATTAAGTAACACTTAATATGTAGATAATATATAACAGCTTTAATTGTGTGCTTGGAGTGCTGCTGTTTTGATGGAGGAATACCAGATTGACTTTCTAATACTTAAAGATAGTTAATATCTGCTTGTTTTTATTTGGTTTCTGTAACTGTTTATGCCCTGTAGGCTCCTTACATCGCTCACTTTTGAGCAGCCCCCTGAAAAACTTAATTAATGTAAATGTTAACAAGAAAGTTAATTTCTTTCATAAGGAAAACAAGGAAGGGAGATCACTGAAGAGAGGTGAGAAAGGGAAGAGGAGGGAGCACCGTGGCACTGTTTAAACCAAGGGATTTTGAGGTAGGGTTTGTGCTGTACCTCAGGGGAAGGGAGAAGGGGACCATGAGGAAGAATTGGGAAGGAGGTTATAAATCTGGGGAGATACTGAGTTTCTTTAGGGTCTGCAAGCTCTCCTTGAAAGGAGAAGGGAAATTTTGGTGTTTATTATTTACTTAGAAAGCAGATTTCTTGTTTCTCAGTGCCCCGATGAGTGCTGGGGCTGTGATGAGGATGGGGCAGTATTGCAGGTTTTTTCCCTTATTTCTGCCTGGAACAGGTGCTAAACATTGCAGGGTGGAAATTCGTTGTCGTCACATTCGTTATCGTCGAATTCGTTATCGTCGAATTCGTTATTGCCAACCTTGTGTCCCTCTGCGGTCAAGGCTTTAACAAAAATAATTAAAAAAGAGGTGGTGAGTGGGCCCTCAGTAACTGGCAGCAGGGTGGTGGTGGGTGCCTTCTGCAAGCCTTGTGATGGTTTAGGCAATGCCTCGGCAGCTGCTTTACAAACAGAATTAGGAGATGAATATTGAGAGATCTCCAGAACAACACCCCCTGCAAATCATAGCTCGTGTAACCAACTTGTGTGAAATCCACCAGTTCTGAGCAGTTTGGTTGCTGTGGATGTGGTGAGCGTTTCAGCGCGTGGTTGGGCCAGCATCGTACATGTTAAGGTTAATATGCTAGAATAATGACAATAAACCACAGCTAAAATGCCTTTATTTTGTGTCTCCCTTCATGCTTTGGGTTTATCATTGCCTTAGGAAGAAAAGATGCATAGCAGGAAGAGAAACAGCAAGGTTTCTCCTTGCAGTGATGTGACATTTCATCCAGCAGTGGTCTCTGGGATGTTTCATCCTTGCTTTTCCTTGCGGAGGACCCGTAACCGCGTAATAAAATATTAATATGGTCTTAGAACATTCAGCTCCAGGCATGAGGAGATGTAAACCACGGTGCTCCGTGTGTATGCTATGTGAAGTCCTGTAGGTGCTGTGAATGTGTAATATTTACAGTTGTTCTGGCCTTGAAATTAAATGTGGTGCTCCACGCGTGCGCCGTAGGTAGATGCTGCTTATAGAGATGTGTTAAAAACTGTGTTGTGAAAGCTTATGCATACCAATAAATATAATTCCTCTTTGTCATTTGGGACAGAAACGTGGTTACTGTTCCTTGTGTTCTGACTTCCTTTATTATTATTTTTTTTGAATTTATGATGCATTTTATACAAATAACTCCAGAAAGAGTCTTACCTTTGCCCTGGCACGCAGGCAAACCAAGAAGCCGTGCATTGCAGCTGCGATTAATGTCTTTATCGCGTATTTCCCCCGCAGTTTCCCCCGTAACTTTGTTGGAAGAAACCCACATATCTTGCAAAGCAGTGCAGTAGCTGACTAAATGGCAACTCATGTATGTTTATTCAATGCCTGGATCATCACTGTTGAATAAATACCAGGTTTGAGGTATTGGTGTTGAACTGCCCAGATAGCACCGTGAGGTCCAGGTCTGCTTTTTCTTACTTATTCTGCTCTTTTGGGCCTGGAGCGTGTGAATGTGATTAGAAACAGAGGTGCCTTAGTAAATACAGGTATCAAATAATTGTTTTTCAACCACCTTTTTTAAATAACAGATTTAACCATTGAGGTGTCAACCAGTTTGGGGTTTTGATTTTTTTTTTTCTTAAAAAAGGATGCTCATGAATTGTCACACCAAGGAGTGGTTTCCTTGGTGTTGGGCTGTTAGCTGGGATAAAGGGGATGGTGATACAAAAGGAAAATAGGCAGAACTTTTTGACCTCCTTCATGGGGATCCATTGGGAAAGGGCAGTGTCAGGAGGAAGGAGCCAGGCTCTGCTCTGGGATGGCCAATGCCAGGACAAGGGGCAATGGTCCCAAGCTGGAGCACAGGAGGTTCAAGCTGAAGATGAGGCCAAAGTTTGTGAGTGTGAGGGTTCTGGAGCATGGCCCAGGCTGCCCAGAGAGGTTGTGGAGTGTCCTTGTGTGGAGACACCCAAAGCCCTGGCCGTGTTCCTGTGTGACTGCTCTGGTGATCCTGCTGTGGCAGGGGTTGCACTGGGGGAGCTTTCCAGGTCCCTTCCAACTCCTGATGCTCTGGAATTCAGCGATTCTGTGATTTTACTAACCTTAGCTCTTGCATTTTTGTGTTTATTCCCTGCAGAGAAACCATCAGGTTGAGACGAGTAATGCAGATACTCCCCTGGAGGACCCCGGCATGTACCAGCTGGACGTGACGCTCAGAAGAGGACAGCATTTAGCAGCACGGGACCGTGGAGGTGAGCGTGCACGGCCTCAATGTCTGGGAATTACATCAAAATTCAGTACTTTTATGTGAGGGGATTAAAGTTGTGATTAAGGGTTGAGTTGTAAGTGTGTGAGCTCTGTTTACAGCTGTGCAGAGGTGCTTGGGCTCAAAAGCATGAAGTAAAAGGAGCTACAGCTGGCTGAACCCACAAGTAAAGTATAGCTGATATTGGTTAGTTCTTCTGCAAGCTGATTTTCCTCCCTTTTTTGAATGTTTCAAACTCAGAAAGGTGTGAGATTTACTTTAACCCTGCAGATTTATGCTGCCTTGCTCCCACAAGTGCTGTCTCACTACTTGTTTTGTTCCTTGGCTGCTTCACTGGTAAATACTGGAGCTGTAAAGACAAAACCAGTAAAACCCCTTTATTAAGTGTGTCCAGGCTTTACCTGTTGGGAATCCGCTCTGGTCACATATTGACATTTTACAGTCTGCTCCACGAGATGTCCCACACATAGTCCAGACAAAAAAGAAGGATTCCTAAAAGGTGTTTCGAGCCACAGCAGGCGGACTCAGTGGCTCTACATTTAAAATTAGACAAGTCAGTAGTCATCCTGAGCATGGTGAATCTGACCAACAGCTTGTTCTGGATATGTAATATTTACTGGATATATAATAATATACTGTTTGTGAGAGAGGAAGCTGTAGTGGAAATTTAGGTGCAAAAATGGTGTTGCACAGGATATTTACCTGACGGAGTTAACTTGACCAGTTTCAGATCTCGGATATGGTGGCAGGAACCTAGAAGGTTGTTTGCAGTGGTAGGAAATTACTCTGCTGATATTTATCACACACAGAATCGCAGACAGAATCGCTCGGTTGGAAAAGCCCTC
>NW_010165370.1:0-5714 GCF_000695765.1 Mesitornis unicolor | reverse complement strand
CAAAAAGCCTCCCAGGTTTTGGGGCGAGCCTGTGTGTGTTTGGCTTTTCCCTTTGCCGTGCAGAGGCGACACTTGCCAGGGCCGGGGGACACAGCCTGCGCCTCTCCTGCCCGAGACAAAGCATCCCAGCTCCACGTGGGGTATAATCTGCTCCGCTCGCCTGCTAGGACCTCTAGATCCAGCCGAAAACGATATAACAGCAAGGAGAAGGAATATGATTATCTCGGTGTGACAGAAAACAGCTTTCAAGGTCAGGAGGAAGAACGAGCCCCAGCACCCAGCCCCTGCAGGGAGCGCCTGGAGCAGCCCCAGGCCTGTGCAGGTTCCCCAATCCACCCCTCCGGCCCCGCAAAACACCAGCACCAAAAAAACGTGGCTGCATGTCCAAAAAAATCCCTGCAAGGGAACAAGAGAAGGGGCCGAGAGATCTGGTGTGGCTGAGCTTTTGGGAGCACTGGGGATCACAGTCCACATAAACACACACCACACAGAACCGGAGCTGATCTGCAACTCCGTCGGGCAGATTCAAACCAAGCAAACGGATTTGATTCCTGTTTGTTCCTCCTAATTTCGGAAAGCAAAATGCCCTTGCGGGTCGCGCTCACGGGGGTTTCTAGGGCACTGTTAGGGTGCAATCAGCCCTGGCTCCAAGCATCCACGCTCCTCTCCCTTTCTGCAGAAACCTTCCTGCCTCTGTTGGCCTCGCTGACCTGCCATCAATCTCCCGCCCGCCTGAAACGCCCTCTTTCTCTCTCTTCCCCTCAGTTATCATTTAATTCAGGAGCACACATCCGTGTGGGCTGCTTGTGAAAAAGGCCGGGTACCAAACAAAGCAGCTCCGGGCAGATCGGGACCCGAAACCCGACCGTGTTCCCTGTCTGTGCCACCCACAACCGCAGAGAGAAGTCGCGAGTTTATTCCTTAACAGCCAGAAGAGTTTGTACGTCATCTCACAGGAGAAAAAAGGTACTTTTGGAGAGGATTTGATATTTAAGCTCCCACCAGGCATTTCTGCTGAGCAGGGGCTGCAATGGGCGGCTCTGCCAGGCAGGGAGCAGAGCAGCCCTGGGGCTCCCCACACCCTGGGGGCTCCCTGGCATGGACATGCGGTGGGATATGGGGACACGGTGGGACGTGGGGACACGGTGGGACATGGTGGGACATGGGGACAAAGCTCCTCTGCTCCATCACTTCAGCAGCTGCAAGAGGCCACCCTGAGCAGGGGCTGCAATGGGCGGCTCTGCCAGGCAGGGAGCAGAGCAGCCCTGGGGCTCCCCACACCCTGGGGGCTCCCTGGCATGGACATGCGGTGGGATATGGGGACACGGTGGGACGTGGGGACACGGTGGGACATGGTGGGACATGGGGACAAAGCTCCTCTGCTCCATCACTTCAGCAGCTGCAAGAGGCCACCCTGGGCCAGCGATTCAGATCCCTGGGGCTGGTGATGCCCCGGCTGGAAGTGCTGCTCCCTGTCACCATCACAGCAGCCAGGACAGCCAGCGCCCGTCCCCATCAGAGGTCAGTCCCCATCTTCCCCACTGAACGCTCCCCAGTGACCGTGCCCATCCATCCACGTGTAACTCATCCCTGCACCCTCCTCCTCCTCCTCACCCAAGGGTGCTCATCCTGCACCTCCACTGCAGCATCCCTTGGTTATGACACCAGGCCCAGCTCCTCTCTGTCCCCCTTTCCCCCCACTTCAAATCTCATCCTAAAATTCTCCTCAGCCATCCTGGCCAGGGGAACCATCACCATTCCCTCCGTGAGCTCTGCTCCGGCTCCCATCACCTGCAGTCCCTTGCTTTGCACCCAAGTGACTGAGTCAGGACCTGTTCCGTGTCTCACAAACAGCCTGGAAATCCTAGAAAAACAAAGCAATAGAGCAAATACCTGTCATTACCACAGCCATCAGCAGCGCAGCCGTCCCATCGCTGGATCCACGGCTCCGGGAATGGCTGGGTTTTGGTCTTCTGGCAGGCAGAGGGGAGCACCAGCACCATTAAATCACAGTCGAGAGCTGTTTCAGTGGCTCTGGGGTCCTTTTGCTGCAGACTTTGGGGTTACCCAGCCTGCAGTTACAATCATTTTTGCTGCTTGGCATCCTTCCCCAAGAGACCCCATTGGAGCACGTCCCGTGGGATGTGTCCTCCTCCTCCACGAGCAGCTCCACGGCCCCAGCCCTGCTCTGACCACCCCCATGTCCCCCAGCTCCGCTCCATCGCAGCTCCCAGTGCCCAGCTGCTCCTCACCAGTGATGCTCTCCAGTTCCCAGCACCCTCCAGAGCCCCGGGCAGAGCCAGGCTGGCTCCTGTCTGTCCCATCCTGCTCCCACTTATGGGACACAGCCCTCAGCCGCCCCCCGGCTGCGCTGGCTTTTCCCATCTGGGGGGAACGGCTGTTTACATGGCAATAGGAAGTGTTATCCCTCCTCCATGGAGCTCCTAGCCCTTCCCGTGGGCTGGCCGGGACCGCACGACACAGCCCTCCCATAAAAACAAGGTTAAAAATAAACGTCACCCGCGCGAGCAGAAGATGGGGAGAGGCTGCAGCTCCCAGCGTGTAAACTTCAAACGCCGGGGCACACAAAGAGGAAAATCTTCAATGCCTCTCTAACAAAGCTGGCCACAAAATCCTCTTTTTTCCTAGAAAACAGGATACGCCTGCGGCAGCCTAATCTGCAGCGACGAGGCCTCCCCAAGCTGCCCTGCTCACCATATATATATGTACTTTATCGGGGAAAACGCTGTTCCCAGTGCCCAGCCACTGTTTTCCCCTCGGTGAGGGGTTATCACCCCCGCTCCCGGGCTGTGGACCCCACCATTAGGGTTTGGGATGGCTTAGGAAGGGTTTTACCGTGCTCACAAGGCAGGAGCGGTGCCTCCAGCCCCGCCACAACCTTTGCACGCAAGGTTGGTGGTAGTGAATGTTTGCCTGGGAGCAAACGCTGCGGAGAGAGGAGTAGGGCGTTAAACTGTGGGAAACCCAAGTCCTGGTCTCAGAGATCTCATTGGCATCAGCCTGCCCCGGTACAGGACTGACCCCAGAGTTTCCTCTGGGCCATCTCCATCACTTCAGCAAGCCAGGATGAGCTGCAGCACCTTTGGGCCATGGAGAGATGCTCTGTGAGTCCTCACAGCCCCAGGCAGACGCTGCGGATGGGCCCCTCCTGCCTTTTCCAGGCCTTTCTCAAGGCTTTGGGGGCTTTGAGTGGGACACGGCATTAGTGACTGGGACAGTAACACCCCAGGATTTGGTCTCTTGGGACTACACCATAAGGAGCCTTCCCCAGGTGCCGAGGAAGATTTTTCAGGTTTGAAATGAAGCCCAAAAACGCCCCTGAAGTGGGACACACTGATCCCCGGGCTCATTTTGGAGTCCACCATCTTTAATGCCCCGTTTCCCTGCGTGTGTGTCACCCTCATTGCTTTTTCCTGCTGCTTTTACTCCAGTATTTGCGGTGAACGAGCAGGCACCCCTGTACCCCCAAGCCGCTGTCCCCAGCTTGTCCCCAGCTCTGAGGGGACATCAGCAACACGAGAACGGGCTGGCAGCGGGGACACAGGGGACCACTGGACCAACCCAGGCCGTCCCCCTGCAGCCTTCTCCCTGATTTGAGCAAATCCTCCTCAAAAACGAAGCCGCAGCAGCATCCCCGGCGCTGGGACTGCCGAATTTGCTGGGGCTGTCGGGACAGGATGTTACCAGCACGTACCTCAGCGCAAACTCCTCTTCTTGGAGCCTGCCCCAGGAATTCGGGTTGCTGCCTGCGAAGCTGGCGTCTCCTGCCCTGCCGTACCTCCTGCGTGCCCTCACAAGCACGCGCGCCTGCCCCGGGACCATCCGGAATTAATTCCTGCAGCGTCGCCCCAGAAAGATGCAGGGCACAGCTCATCCTGCCGTACAAACCAGGCAGAAAATTGCCTCTCGCCTGGTTTCAGGTTTTCGGCCACGCAGCGCAGCTGGATGAACGGCGGTGGTTATGAAAGCGTGCAATTATTAATTGCAGTTATTAATTTGCACTTAGGAAAACGCGTGCAACACTTTAAGGCTGGGAATACCGTGTTCACACACACTGGCTGCCCAGTCCATGAACATCCCTGAATGAGATTTAATTCAGATTATGTTTTAGACACAAGCACGTCCCGTGCTTTTCAACTTGCTGGTAAATTGTTCCAACGTGAAAAATCTGCACCTTGTTCTAAGGTGTCCTAAATATTTAGGCTCAAATCCTGCAAGCACCCTCACGTAGAATGTTTTCCCCTCCCCAGCCCTATTAAACCCAGGTACACGGTTCCACCCGTGCACATGAGACTGAAAATCTCCCAGCTGGGCCAGGAAGCAGAGGGAGAAGCAAAGGAATGCGTGAATGCTATTTCCAGCCAGACCACCAGTAAATATCCCTTAACTCCTCATCATTAGCGGTGCTTCGCTGCTTAACTCCTTGTTTATAAACCACTGCTGGGATATGTGCGCTATGAAAGGCACTATAAAATTTCCCCCGCTCTCATTTGCGACTGAAAGTGTCCGTAATAAAACAGAAGCCTTGTGGGCTGCCGCAGTTTCCCCTTCCACAAAGGCTTTTATCCCCAGATCCCAACACCTCCCCACAGCCCAACACCTCCCCACATCCCAACACCTTCCAGATCCCAACACCTCCCCACATCCCAACACTTCCCCAGACAAAGCGGATCAGCCACATCCATGCTGATGGTGAAACAGCTGCTGGAGAGGTTATTTTCCTGCTCTTGGAAAGCTGCAAAACAGCAGCTTAAGGCAAGGGAGTCCTCAAGGATGCGAGCAGCTCCGTTGTCCTCCGTGGGAAGACATCCAGCTTTAGGAATTTCTGGATCAAGGCCTTCTTCCTCAGTGCAAACAGAAACGAGACGGCGTAACAGAGGGTGATTTTACAACTTACCTGCACATCTCTGAATCAAGGAGAGGTCCTGCTTACTGCTTATGGTGAGAATTGGGTTAAAATCTGCGAGACACCGGCCCCTTGGACACGCAGACACTTTGTGCCCCTGGGCTGGCGTCCTTGGACACCCGGCCACGCCATGGAGCCCGGCCACGGGACAGCAGAGCTGCTCTGCCCCAGCCGCCCGTCACCAAGAGCCTGCACCAGGCAGTGGTGGCCAGAGGGGGAAAATCACACCCGAGTTTTGGGTCATAAATGGAATTATCAGAGGGGGAAAAAAGACCCTATAAACTTAAAAAAAAAAACAACAAAACAATTTATTTGAGTTTTTTATACAGAAAAACAACTTCACTGCTCAGCTGCCAGCCAGACCTCCACCCCCAGGTACAGCTTAGGCCTCCCGCACCCTGCGGGCACCCACAGCTCTGCCCGTTTTTGGTTTAGGCTCTGCACTTACAGCAACCGCACCTTTAACTTTCCATGGAAGTGACCAAGTGCGTGAAATTGAACATGTGGCTGAGTATCTATAGCATGGGGAGCTTAGGGAATGAAGAGCAAACCTTTACTGGCACAAACACAGGTACCACAGCTCTCATTTTGGGGTTCTGCCCACTAGTTTTGGGTAGGGAAGCAAGGGGCTGCCCCAAAGCACCCCATCAAAAATGAGTTGTTCCATGTGACTGACGAACGGCGCACGAAGCTGTGCTGGGAGGTGAACCTGGCCACCCTTCCCCGTCCCCTGCCAGGCCTTGGGGTCTGTGAGTGGGCAACCGGGCACGCAGGGCTGCTGGCCACC
>NW_010165369.1:0-31396 GCF_000695765.1 Mesitornis unicolor | reverse complement strand
TCTGATCTTGCAGCTACTTAAATTTGTTACTTAAGATGTGGAAGGTTGTAAGTGCGAACCTGGAAAATGCAAACAAATGTGTAAAAAGTTGATGTCTCTTCCTTGGTAAGGGATATATCTACTTACAATTAAGACATTTCTCAAGTTAAATCTTACTACACACAAATTATCAAGTTTTTTGTAGCAACAAAGTTACAAAAAAAAGCTTACAAAATATTGAAGTTAGTCATTAAATCAAGGCCTAAAGTGTCTTTTTTAACCAGTGATTTTTAGCACTGCACTTTCTGATTATTAACTAGAAAGTGGTGGTAGTACAATAGTATGAAAAGCTGTTACTTAAAATCACAGAATCATTAAGGTTGGAAAAGACCTCCAAGATCATCGAGTCCAACGGTCAACACTACCATGCCCACTAAACTACATCCCAAAACAGACATGTGCTTGCTTATTTAGCTTCTATAAATTTGTGCTTCTATAAATTTCCCTTTTGGGAAAGGGACCTGGGGGTCCTGGTGGACAGCAGGATGACCATGAGCCAGCACTGTGCCCTTGTGGCCAAGAAGGCCAATGGCATCCTGGGGTGTATCAGGAGGGGGGTGGTTGTAGGGCAGAGAGGTTCTCCTCCCCCTCTACTCTGCCCTGGTGAGACCGCATCTGGAATATTGTGTCCAGTTCTGGGCCCCTCAGTTCAAGAAGGACAGGGAACTGCTGGAGAGAGTCCAGCGCAGGGCTACAAAGATGATCAAGGGAGTGGAGCATCTCCCTTATGAGGAGCGGCTGAGAGACCTGGGTCTCTTTAGTTTGCAGAAGAGGAGACTGAGGGGAGACCTCATTCATGTTTATAAATATTTAAAGGGTGAGTGTCACGAGGATGGAGCCAGGCTCTTCTCGGTGACAAACGATGATAAGACAAGGGGTAACGGACACAAACTGGAACACAGGAGGCTCCACTTAAATTTGAGAAGAAACTTCTCAGTGAGGGTGACAGAGCACTGGACCAGGCTGCCCAGAGAGGTTGTGGAGTCTCCTTCTCTGGAGACATTCAAAACCCGCCTGGACGCCTTCCTGTGTAACCTCATCTGGGTGTTCCTGCTCCGGCAGGGGGATTGGACTAGATGAGCTTTTGAGGTCCCTTCCAATCCCTAACGCTCTGTGATTCTGTGCCTACTAAGAGGGCCGTAACACCTTCTCTACCCCTATTTTTGCTTTACCCAGCATGTCCCGTCATGTCGTATGTTTTCACTGTCATGGCTTCACCTGCCTCTTGTTACTTTACCTCTGTTATCTATGTCAGAGTTAGTTAATAAAGGATGTTTTCAACATGTTCAACTATTAAACATGTTTATGTTCAAATACGATAACCTGGTCACCTTTGTATTACACCAGGCATGATTCTGAAAGCAGATGTTACCCCCTGTGAGTGGGATAATATGAATTATTTCTCTGGTAATATTTTTGAGATGTTTCTAGAGACAACCAGGAAGACATGATCAATGAGGGTGTTCTGTCACAGAAACTGAAGAAAGCAAGAATGTCCAGCAGTTTCATTTCTTTCATACTCTAATCCAAGAAGCTTCTCTCTCTGTATCATCCTGCTAACAAAGCTGACAAGTTACTTAAATAGCCTCTCGGCTACAATCCCATCCTCATGTGGAAACCCTGGCTGTGGGTGCAGCTTTCATTGCGAAGGCATCTCTTTAATTTTATGTATGTGAAGTTTCTAATAGCTGTATTGGCACACAACCTTTTTATGTTACAAATACAGTCCCTTCTCCTCTCACTGTGTAACTTCTTTGCCTATTAATATCTCTATTTCATACAAACGAATGTGTTGGTTACCATCTTTTGAGGTGTACACAACTAAGAAAACAATTAATTTGGTGGATTACTGCCTTTTTGATTAAGACTGGCTATAACAGCAGCTCATTTGAGTAGATTGCACGATGCTGTTTGTGAGGTTTGGTACCGTGCTGTGGGTGTTTGCCCTTTAGGTAAACAGAACAAAACCCGGAAAAGTGGTACAAATGGAAACAGAGAAATAAAAATGTCCAGGTGGAAATTTATCGAAACATAACCCACTGGTCATTTTCTTAGTACATATTCTAGGAGATGCTACCTGTTCTTTTCTGGAAGGAATTTCACTGTTAACCAAGTTGTGTCTGCAGCTCGATGTGAAGGGAATCCTTGAACAGAAAATACATAAAACTGCTAAGCAACAGTTTCAGTTCAATTGAAACAGCCGAGCAATTCCATCAACCTCCTGGCAGTGCAATGAGGATGAACACCACGGTTTATAGCTGTTTCTTCACTGGTGGATTCACTCCCTGGGTAACAGCTACATAGAAACTGGCAAGTTGCTGAAAGGTTCTCACAAGCAAATTCTTGGTTTTGTCTGAGCTCCTTCAACCAATTGTGACTAATGCTACAGAGCTGTCAGCCAGACGGATGAGAGCTGGCAGTCCCTAATAGGTTGAACAAAGAGGAGATGAAGAATAATGTAGTGCCATCCCACTGATAACACTGAGATCCCTATCTCCGCATTCTTGTCACTTTTGGTTTCATGTACAAACCGAAAAAGCAGAGGAGGCCCATTAAATTGCTCTGAGCTCTCCGAACGCAACATCAAAATCCATGAGCACCATAGCTGCTCACAGAGGATCGTGTAGTCTGGGATACTGGTGGATACCCTTTAAGTAGCAAGAGAGGCTTTTTTTCTCCCCTGAGGGTAAAAGGAGTTTACAAAAACGTAGCAGAACTTATTTTGGTGCTGAATCCTTTTCACAGTCTGAACACCAGTAAAACTTGCTACAGACATTTTGTGCTTAGAGGTCACCGTTAGTAAAGCATTTTCATAAACTTTAATCCACCTTTGAACATCTCAACGCAGTTGCTTTGAACACTTCTCTTTCTATAAAGCCGGCAGCACTTTGGCTAGGACTGAAGTACTTTTCTTTTGAAAATGTACACGATCCTGTCACTGATAATGGTTTACTTGAACACATCGGACCACAAGCAACAGCAGCCCATAACCTGTTTTGTGTGTGATTCAGGCAGCCACATGTGGAGCTGTTGCCTTTCAGCAGCCAAGCAGGGAGCAGCAACAGCCACCTGCCTCTAATCTTACTTCGAGTCAGCCCCCCAGTACAGGTATACAGGATGCACCCAGTGCTCCTAGTGAGCAACGCAGCTTCACAAATGTTCAGTGGAAAGACACAGATCTGGCTGATAGAAAGAATAAATAACAATTTGATGTGCATCAGAACACTCATACCTACATCTTATTTTTTTTTTCTGATAAACTAATCAGAGGTGAAAAGAAATCAAAATGCCCACTCAAGCAAGCAGGTCTATAAGAATACACAGACTGAAGGTGGGAGAATCAAGGATCAATGTACTGTGAAAGGACACAGCCAGTTAACTCATTTACTGAGCTCTCTCCTTCACAAGGAACTGTACTATGATTAAACAAAGAATTAAAAATTGTGCAGCATATTTCCTTCAGCACTTTTGAAAATACATTTACTGTAGCCTGGAGTCATGATGCCATCTACTGGCAATTTACAGTGCCACACTAGAAACGTTGACTTGGACAGAGGAGGTCGGGATTGCAGCCTGGATTCAGTCCCAGTCTTTGCACTGTGTTGAGTGTAAGATGCCCCGAGAGGGTCCTACTTCTGATTTGGGGCAGAGAGGCATACCGATGGTCATCAAGACTGGCTCTGGAATACCCATGTGCTTCAGAAAGATGCCCGTCAGTGCTCTGGGTATTATCCACGCTCCATGTCTGACAGGCTGTTGCACTTGAGGGCAGAAAACCTAATCCCCTGTAAACTCGGTAGCTGTCAGAATAATCTCTGCATCTCCACCACATCCATCCCGCAGCATGGAGTCAGCGTGCACAACTGAAGACTTTTCTCTCCCAGAGCTAACCTTCATCTGCCCCCTTCTTTGCTTTCCCCCCAAGCTGACCGGACAAGCTTCACTGGAAATGGTTGAGATTCAGATATCTTCCCCAAGGTTTTGCTGTATGCCGAAGAACACCTAACAAAAGTTAAGTCACCAAAAGGTTTCTTGTATCCTGACACTCTACATTATCAACTCCCTCACTGTACAGCTTCATAACGAAACATCTTTGCCTTTCCCTTAAAGATGTTACTGTGTGGGCAGGCACTGGGCGAATGATCCAGCGTTCCAATACTCAGCATTGTCCTACCTTCCTTTTACGGCGATCATCCTTGGTATTTCTCTTTCAAGTTTACCCTACCTCCACTTTCCACCTCCAAATTCAGGACTTCTGGGGTTATTTCTCCCAGGAATGAATTGTTTCCACCTTTCTGATAATATATGGCCAAAAACATAAACAAGATACTACTTTAGTACACTCTTCACAGGAGTTAGCAGATCCTGACATTGAGATTGCCAAATGACAGCCGGTTTTGCTTGGTTGCAATTGACTGAACTCAAATTTCATTCTTTGGTGGAAGAAAATTAATTATTAGTAGGGAAGAGGAGCATAATTTTCCTGCTGTAATTATTTCCAGCCCCACCTCTCACAAGCAGAGCAAACCTGGGTGTAACATGATGGCAACCTGGAAGTTGGTTGTACAGTACTTCGACTGCAGCCCTCATCTGCTCCTGTTCACTGTAATATTTGACCCTGCATCTCTGTTAAGCAGCCGTTGTGCATAAACCGTGCAAGCAGTGTGTTTAAATTACAGCATCCATTAAACTGAGTACGTAAGAAAAAATGCCAGACAGAATGGTGCTACACACGTCCTCAGATTCCTGCGTTGGTGCCTGTACAGACATCACCTGTAATCATTCACATAGGGCTAGAATGACACTTTGCTGTGACATTCAGTTTCCAAAAACGTAAGCGGTTTAAAATCCTAATTTCTTGGTATGCAGTCCGGATGCTGTGTTGGTTTTTTTTTACATCTGGATTCTACCTCCATAATGCCACAAGGTGGCCTCCACACAATACAGCATTACTGCATCCTTCACAGAGTGACACACGAAAGTAATTGTTTGCTGTACTGCAGTATTCATAATAGACCACCACAAAATGACATTCCTGTCTTGTATTTTAAGCTCAAGAAGTTTGTAGAATCATGGAATGTGTTGGGTTGGAAGGGACCTTTAAAGATCACCCAATCCAACCCCTCTGCAGTGAGCAGGGACATCTTTAACCAGATCAGGTTGCTCAGAGCCCCATCAGGCCTGACCTTGAATGTCTCCAGGGGTGGGGCCTGCACCACCTCTCTGGGCAACCTGTTCCAGCGTTTCACCACCCTCATAGTGAAGAGATTTTTCCTAATGTCTAAAGCTGGTTTTCAAGGGCGGGATTGACCAAAGGCCACTGAAGACTGCTTTGCACCATTTCTAAGCCCACCTTCCTTTAAATTTTCAGGAGTCTTTATTTTACACAATTTACAGTGGGCCTTAAAAGTATAACAAGGCAATGTAATTGGATCAGCATTTTCTAGATGATAAACTTCCTCTTTGGTGCATTAAATATGTTGTTACAAAAACCTATTAGAGTGCATACTGTTAGGAAATCTGGATTCAAACTAAATATGAAAGCAGTAAAACCCATGCACTTGTACTATTTGAAAACGCAAAAGTAACACAGCTGGGCCTTCAATTCACGCTCTTATTTATGGAAAATGACAGTGACGCTGAATTCAGTTGGCTATTTCTTGATGTCAGAAATTAAGGAATGTTTCTGCAGCACTTTGTTTTCTTCTGAAACTTCTTCTGAAACTCTACGACTTGTCATCTCCAGCAGTAGCTGTAGAACCTTTTTTTAAAATTTTATTTTAAATAAATACATTCTGGCTGTTCTTGAGAAGCCGAGAAGCGTAACTCTCCTTGGCTTTAAGTTCTTTTGCAAGTACCCTCCTTGTACAAGACTGGCATTTGAGGTAGGGATCAACCGTGCACGTGTATGGTTTTCTGAGGGAGTTTACCAGCTGCTGCTGCTTTGAAATGCAACGCTAAGAACAACTGCTGATAGCTTTTCCCCCATTGTCTTGTTGCACTGCAATGGGCTGTGATCCTTCTGTAAGTATTTTCAAGCTGTTATTGAAATACAAAACTTTTGTTCTTCTGCCCTTAAATCTTTGACTTGTTTATCCGAGGGATAATTTGGAGGTGCGCTACACCTCTATCACACTGTAAGAAAGCTGAGAATGAGTCCTGTTTTTATGTTTAATGTGCATTCCTCTTCGTGTGGGCTTTCACACTGAATCAGATCGTGCAAGTAAAGACTTGGCTTGATGAGCTCTTGATGAGCTCGTACATCGCAGAGCGCTGCTCACGGGAGCCGCTGTGGTGAACTGGACACATGATCCACCATTAGTCAATGGCAAACAAGTTAATTTTCTATGCGTTGTTACATTGCTATTCAATGTGTTAAACGGCTTCATTAAAGCAACGTGATTAGCAGCTTCGCAATAAGTAGAAGTATTTCCTGTTTGATTCAAACAGATCATCGCCAACCTTAGATGAGGTAAAGAAGAGTCCTCTGGGACTGCAGTGATTCATTCTATATTATGTTCATACTTTTTTTACTTTAATAGTTGAGCCTGAAGCAGGAAGAAGCCTGAAGAAGTCTTTTCTCAGACCAGCTCTGAGGGTTTAAATTAAGTAATTTTTAGATTCATAATACAAGCTTTATCATATAAATATTTCCAATTACAGCGTGAAGTCTTGTACTTGGGATATAATTCATGGTTTTCGATGTCTCCTTTTTTTCCCCTCAATTTTTATATTCTTATATTCTTATATAACAGTTTGTTACGTTTTTTGAAAAAATAGTAGCATAAGTCATACTTGCTTTCATTATTTGTTAATGTATTTGACAGCAGATTCCTCTGGGAAGCTGTGTATAGAGTCTGGTTAAATACAGGGCCCACTGGGAGCAGCAGCTTTGCTGCAGATAGCAGGAGTCCTGAATTTAATTTTGCGTTTTGCTTTTAAAACGTCTGTTTTGCAAATCAAACAACAGTGATCCACAGAAAAATTACTGCGTGATTTAATTTACAAGCTTTTACTGTCTTCTGCAAGCCTAAAGAATTCAGCAAAGCATCTTAGAATTGGAGTTCACTCCAGGTGACAGACCCTGTGGTGTCTAGTTTAGAATCACTTTCTGCAAGGGTATAGATGTGCTTTTAGATGTTGGCACGTCAAAATGAGAAGTACTGGAGAGGGGAAGCAAAATCAAGCAACTGTCAGGGCTACTTCGTATTCATGCAGAAGTTGGAGGGTGGAGGGGGCGAGAAATAAAATGCATAAACTCCTAAAAACATGCACCAACAAACTGAGGGCCCAGGTAATAACATCTGTTTAGGAAAGGGCAAAAACCAAGCAAACAAAACAGGGGTTTGGGACATCTTTTAAGGGAAGTTCTGCTAGGAAAGAATCCCACCGAGGGTTTGGCAAAAGGGTCTCCTCCTTTCTTCGCAGTGGTGATGCTGTGTCTGAGGCTCACACGGAGCAGCAGAGCAGGGAGCGGTTGCTCAGCTGCGACCCTCGTGCAGAGCTCTGCGCCATGCACTGCTGGTGGTGCCATGAGGAGGAAAGGCAATATATGTGTGTGTGTATATATATATATATCAGAGAGTAGCTGTGGCTGGGGCTGCGTTCACATACTCCCCAAAGAAGTAACTACTGCTTGTATTCCTTTCGTCACACCACTGGATGTGGGAGCAAAAGGTAGGGCTTGCTGGAGCCATCCGGTTCAAATCAAGTCCTTTCACTCAAGTCTCTCATCGATGAGGTGGTAAAATTGTATGACACTGCTGCAAAGCCACCACAAATGATACTCTCATCAAAAGCTGCAATGCTCCTAAACACCTAAGAAGATACTATTTCAGACCATTAAAAACCAGATCAAGTTCTGAATAAGTTTCCTGATGAAAAGACAATGTCAAATAAATGCCTGAAAAATTCTGACGGGTATGCTGAATAGCAGGAAACGTGTGCGCAGCAGCATTTTGGAGATATATCACAGAGCTAATGGACAGAACCTGCTCCATAAGGTATGAACGATAGCACAAGGTTAATGATAATCAAATACTACAAAGGACCAATCCATTTTGCCAGAAAAAAGTGTTAATGAGGATACCAAGAACTGTGGATAAATTTATTTCTCAATTTTATTTTAGAAGCCTATTATGATCAGGGTTTAGACTTGATGAGGTCTTGCAGTTTTTTTCACACAAACAGAATTCTTGGTACGAGAACTGTTTCATCCAAGCCAGACTCACATGAGCCATCAGAGGCTAAATTCTCATTTTCCAGAACTCAGAACTATCAAATGAGCGAGCATGTAACAGAAGTGTGTATATGAAAGCCTGCGTCCAGAAATGCTGAAACAGGCCCCGCTAGTCCCCAGGGTAAAGGCTGATGTGAGCAAGCTGCCAGTTGTGAACACAGCTCCAAGGGCGTTCTCCTATTTACAGCCCCCCAGAGTAAGGTGGCTGAGGTCATGTGCCAAATACTGAGACAATCTGCAACGTCAACTGTTGAGCCACAGTGCACTAATCCTCAAAATCCTTAACATCAGAGACTCCTCATTCAGAGAGGTATTCTTACGTACCCTTTTTAGTGAAAAATGGGTGGCAGCAAGCGTCCCCATCTCACCACAGCACCACTGTATGCTGCAGACAAATGAATTCTAGGTTTTTGGTTTGAGTGGGGTTTTAGGGTTGTTTGTTTGGTTAGGGGTTTTTGGAGGGGTGTGTCTTTTTTTTTGTGGTTACTAATACTGCTTTTTGAATCCAGAGTTACAAGATGGAAAGGATCGCTTTACAGACACCAAGAGATGCTGCCAAGACGCATAAACACACCAGAGTGCAGGGGGAAGTATGAAAACGGCACTGCTGCACAGCACTGCATGAACAGGGCTTGTAAACATGTCCCCACTCTGCCCAACTCCCTGATCCTTTTCTGTGGGGTCAGTAAAGCACCCTAAAAAGCAAAACCTTGCAGAAATGAGAATTCAGAGACACCAACAAATTTAAAGGCAGAGGCCAGATAGGTGAAGAAAACAACAAACCCTAACCCAACAAACTACCCACTGCAAAGCAACACGATTTCTCCCTAACTAGTCCCCAGCCTGCCATTTCTAGATGTTCTGAACTGTGGACACTTTTAACTAATACTTGGTGGAATATTTATGTTTAAAACACCACTTGTATTGATACACACAAACACACCTAATACAACTGCTTCGTTTTCAGTCTGGTAACTGAAATAGCCACATTGATGTACATGATTCTCCTTCTCTGGTTAATGTAAGGGGTAGACAAAGTGGCAGCACCCACGGTTGCTGCATTCATTGGAGGTATAAGCCCTTACGTTTTCACAGTTCGATGACACTAAGCTAACGATTTTGTTGCAGTAAGAACCTGGAAGACTTGTGCTCCAACACATCACTTGGGAAACGAGGTGTGCCAAATATGAAGGCATTTTATTCTCACTTGGCTAAGTGAGAAGGTTGATGCAGAGCTGGGAATTCAGCCAAGCAGATGTGCTCCAACACGTCAGAGGGGTGGAAAAGCAGCAGCTGCAAGGAAACGTGACTGCTCTGCAAGCACCAGGTCTCCAACCTTCCTCTGAAGTGCCTCGCTGTTGTGGAGTGAGGCACGCAGGACTGGAAATGCTTCCCGCATCAAACCTGGATCTCCGATTGGCACAGGCACCCTTCTCAGGTGGTGGGAGTTTCTGTACCGTATCAGAAACACTCCCCCCTCCCTGGCTTTAATTTTATACAGGTCAACTCCCTGCACCAGCAGTGAACTGGGGACACATCAGACACAGTCCTGACTTCAAGCCCTCGACCTCTTTTAGTGATTGCTGATGCCACCACATCAGTAAATATTTTTAGAGAGATCCCTTGCAGCACTACCCCGTCACCCAAATAGAAAGACACTGAAATCTTAAACTTCAGAATTCCCTCTCTCCTCTCTAGCAGAAAGCACCCGAAGTGCAGCATATTAAAAAACCCAAAAACCCACAAGCATTGTTCTAGAACTGACACTTCCGTCAATCACCACTCATTCTGATTTAAAAAAGGTGAATCTTTCAGACTTACCAGAACACAAAGCAGAGAACAGAAGCTGCCCCAGTTACTCTTTAGTCCTGCTTTCCTTTACTACTTCACTAACAAGAGTCAGAACCTTACAATGTTGAAAATAAAGTTTTAATACTACTTGCACAAATACGGTTATTTTTTTAATAATTTTATTTACTTTTTCCTGCAGCTGCAACATGGGGTGACACCGCCATCCAGAAATGAACGAATGCAGCGAGAGATTTTCCCTTGTCAGACAGAAACTTCACATTATTTTAAACAAACACATGAATGTCTACGCCTCTTAACTTCAAGACAAAGTACTATTAAGAGACATAAGTAAGATATTTCTGCTCTCTAAACCAAACACACAACAAGTAGTTATTTTCTGCACTCATTGTAGCAGTTTCATCAGCATGGAAACAGCATTTTGGACTTCTTACAGAAATAAAAACTTTAAGGCTTCAACTCCCCAATAATCCATCATTCCCGTTTTATCTGGGCTAAGCAGATAATACCACAGCTGATGCACATGCAGTAAGACCACTCGACGGTAGTAACTCGCGTTCTCAACACCTGACTGTATTGGTGCAGCTTTGTCTTCACTTAGACCCAAACATGCCACAGGCTTCTTGGATGTGGCAACTCTCCTCTGAAAGTGTCTCTAAGAGACTGAACTCCTCAGAGAACTGGTTTGTCTCAAGCAGAGGAGGTGCAGTGAAAGCCTGTTGGCAGAAGTGACAAACTGGCTATTTTTGTGAAGCTGGAATAATTATCTACTACCTTTCAAATCCACAGACCATCTAAAACAAGACTGAAAGGAGTAACTGCAAGATTAAACAGAATTCAGACTTTCTGAAAGTGAAGCTCAGTAGATTAAACACAACCTCAAAGAAGAGCCATCAACCTGAATTACAAGAGCCAGTCACCTCAAAGCACGATGCTAAGGTGCGCATGTACACCCACGAGAGCAAGCAGTCTTGGTATGTAACATTATCTCGATATTTACATTTCAGTTGTTTCACAATACATAGTGCTTACCTTAAAAGAAAAAAAAAGCCTCAAGAAATTGGTTGCAATCTCAGTAAAATCCACCAGTTTATTTCTTTCAAGCCTATGCATACAGAAAACAACCTTCTTCCCAAATTCACAGAACACTATTATCCATAAAAGTGCATTAAAACAAGTCACAAGCGTATTTGTAAAAGCATTTTTATCACGTGTGTTTTAGCAGCTATTGCTTTCAAGGGAATACAAATGGCTTTAAGCACTGAAATTAAGGAATGGGGGGGGAAAGGTGGAAAACGTGAACATGGTATCCTTGTATTTTGTTGCAGCAAATCACAGATGTTGGAGACCCCAGCAGTCAGTTGTTCATCTACACGATAGTGCTCCAAGCACTGACTGAATTGAAGCACCAGTCTGCAAGAATTGGAAATAACTACGGACCACATTAGACCTGCAGGTAGATCTCATTTAATAGCAGTTTGATCAGCAGCTCCAACCTACATAGACAGACACAGCCTGGAGAAGAGAAGGCTCCTGGGGGACCTTATTGCAGCCTTCCAGTTCCTGAAGGGGTCCTACAGGAAAGCTGGGGAGGGACTTTTTACCAGGGCAGGTAGTAACAGAATGAGGGAAATGGCTTTAAACTGGAGGAGGGCAGATTTAGACTGGATATTAGGAAGAAATTCTTCACTGTGAGGGTGGTGAGACACTGGCACAGGTTGCCCAGGGAAGTTGTGGATGCCCCTGCCCTGGAAGTGCTCAAGGCCAGGCTGGACAGGGCTTTAGGTAACCTGGGCTGGTGGAGGTGTCCCTGCCCATGGGGGTTGGACTGGAGGAGCTTTAAGGTCCCTTCCCACCTGAACCATTTTGTGGTTCTATACATGACAAAATTCCAGTCAGCATGGAAACAAAAGCACTCCAGGTCTGCAACAGTTGAAGCCTGCGTGATTATTTCTATCCTATCCCATTAAGGGACAGCGCTACACATTCTGCCTCCCATACAGCAGGTCAGCATCAGTACTTCATGGGGAAAAAAAAAACCTAAACCCCAAACAACCACAACAAAACTGCAGCTAGAGTTGTTTAGAGTGAAAACACTTTATTTTTCTTTTTCCAACCAAGTTCAAACACAAACCTGAAGCCATGAGTGCCCACCTCAATTAGCAGGTATTAACAATATTTGCGTGAAGAGTTTAAGAGGGAAAGTTTTCACAATTGCTTCAAAATGAATAGTGTTAAATAGCCTGTGTGTTATGTAGAATTTTCGTCCTCTCTTCTCCGCTTCTAACAAGAGATACTCTCAGAATATTTAAACTAGAAGAGGAAGAAATACCATAATTAAGTGCTAGAGAATGAATGCCGGTGGGGGGGAGGGAAGAGGTGGGGTGGCAGAAAAAACCCCTTGCATTTAGACTTGTTCTAGGACAGCAAACAAGCCATTTAACTAATGGAATGAAAATAAATCGTTTAAGGAAGTATACGATAAGCACTAAGAACATGAGCATGCTCAATCTGTTCTCTCAGTGAATCTCTATCTGTAACCTACAGTGATTACTGTGTGTAGGAAGACAGACTGAAGACAAAATTAAACTACACTGTCTGGCTTTTACCAAGGCTATTAAAAGCTGCTTCGTTTTTTCCTCCTCTCATGCAGGATCAGCTCAATAAAGTTCCTCAGCCAAGAGCCAACTGCTTTCATAAACTAAAGAATTTGCATTGCACAGAAGCTGGAATAACTTCACACCAGCAGCACAATTTGCATGGCTTTGTATTCTGAAGGAGTTGTCTATGAGCCACCTGTTTCCCTTTGTACCAGAAACTGGGCACAAAGTAAGCTGCAAATCTCCACACGACGACAGACATTCAGTCTTCTGGAAGATCTGGCGAGATGAACCAGCAAAAGCAACCACTCGCTAGTTTCAAAATGTAAGCTTCGCACAAGATCATTTTGAGTTTCTACACAAAGTATCCACCCTTTCAAGAAATAAACCCAAAATAACACAGCTACTGCAGCATCTGTCGTTGAAACTTTTAACTCTTCAATACAAAATGCATAAAGACCCGTAACTCCAAGCTTGCTTACTTGAGATATCAGAAAATAAAGATACAGCCTGCTTCAAGATCCATATGGTATAATGCAGTGGGGCTGGTGTCACTCAACAGAGTGCATGAGCACTTTTGTTTTGGTCCTTTTCCATTCTCCCCAAGTGTTAAAACTGCACCCTCTGATAACAATAAAGGCAGCCTACAGAAGAGGAAAGATCGTTTTAATCACCTCACTGCAGAAGATCAGCTCCTGGAGGCCTGATGCTAATTTTTTAAATACCAATAAATTTGTAAGCTCTCTGAAGTAGCCTGGAACTGCAGCACCCGTGTGACACAAGGGTGTTGCACTGCACAGTACTTTTTACTAACAAACAGGTGTAACTCCTTCAAAACAGAGCTATACATAACCACTATTACACACCAGCTTCTTGCACCCAGCTAACTAATGAGTCTCCACTCTCCAGCAATCTATCAGCAACATCTAAACATTGGTTCTTACATGAACAGAACACCTGGGGGGGTCAGCTCTGCAGAAAGAGGCAGTTTGCCAGAAGGCTTCTTTAGTTTCAGCTTAGGGGATGGGTAAGTCCTAGTTCATGCTTCAAATAAAAACCTTTCCAGCAAAACAGCCTCAAGTACTCTCAGGGAAAGTTGAGGCAAAAGATATTTTGCATTATTTTTCAAAGACATTAATGTCTTATCAAGTGGCACAACATGAACAGCAGCTTTGCAGAGGCATCCTTCATCCTCAAGTACATACATGCTTCAGCATCACAGGAACACACAAGATAAAGGATTAAGTCTGCCCGACCCTTTTGACACATCCTAGAAACAGCATTTTCACAGAGCATCAAAGATCAGCATTTATGCACACGATTGTTCATAAAGTTAATTCTTAGATTCAGTGAGACAATGACACAGATGTCATGGAGTTACACAGCTATGAAGACATTTCAGTCACGTCACCTTTGAGCAGGTATCACACACACATTCTATTACAGCAAAACTGAATCCGAGCCATTTGAGGACTAATGAGCATACAACAAGCTGAGCCTGAAAGTCTGTGTGAGCAGTTTAAATGAGACAAAAATCATTTCATAACTGAGAGACCAAAATCTTGTTCTTACAGTCTAGTAGCTGCCAGTAAAAAAATTCATTTAAAATAAGGCACAGATACTAATGACTTAACGTTTAATACTGTATTATTGATGCTGCCAAAATAAATTTTTTGGCAGTTAATAACGCATTACTTTATCAGATATATCTCAATAATGATCCTCCAGCCAATCTTACCTTGCCACTAGAAGAAAAGCACCATCCACAGTTACAATTTGGTAAATCCATGGCCACATGCAGAATTCATTACAAGCCCATGTATTTACATCTACAGTCAAGCTGGATTTTTGAGTATGTTATTTCACATTAATCAACTACAACGATTAGTTCTTGTACAATCAGAAATAAATGGCCATGAGTTACTTCATCTATTAAAAAAACAACAGGAGAAAATGAGATCTGACTTTCCATCACCTCTATAGTATCCTCCTAGAGGAATAATCTAAGGGTTTCAGCACTTGCTACCCAAATTGACGCTAGTCTTTATGTTACTTTTACATTTTAAGTCCTCAACAGAACAGTAAAGTAATAAAAGAACATTATGACACCATAGTTCATTTAAATTTTTAATTAACAGCAAGAACATTTAAGAAGTAGTAAGTTCTAACGCAAACTCTCTCGAGTGTGAAGAATCTCAGAACGTAACAATTCTAGCAAAAAAGAATTTGGCTATGTGCATATCTCAAGATTGTCCTACAGAGTTCTCCGTTTTGGGATGCCCCAGAAACTCTTCCCTGTAGCTGATTGCCCTGGGAAGCTCAAAACCTTTGGTGGTTTAAAGAATATTCAAATAACCAAAAGCACCGGCACCGAGTCCTAATGACAGATTTCTAGTTGTCCTTCAGCAGCCAGCAATAATAATAATAATATGTAAAGTAAATGCAAAATGGAGCAACAGGAGGCCTAAAGCTGCTGACCACTGAGTTTAAAATTCATATATTTCACCTGCAAAGCAAAAACCCCTTGGGGCCATCAAAAGGCTGTTTTCCTGCATGTCAACAAAAGTGCATATGCTTAATGCTAGGTATTAAAACAACCCTTACAAGTACTTGGTTTTGTTAAGGAAGTGACTATTCAGCGATACACACTGCATGGATATTTATGCTTTCAGTAAACAGCAGGCACTTCCTAAGTTTTAATTGGAAAAGCATGCTTCCTAAACACAAAATAAAAAAGGCAACAGCAAGCCTAAAATCAAAACTCCCTCAGAGCTATTAAGCTATAGCTTTTAAATTTAAATAGTACAGGATAGCAACAGGACAATGAAAGTCTGCAGCTGTATTTTCAATGCTGTTGCTATGAGTTTGCCACCATCGATCAGACCTGAACTTGGTTAGTTTTGCCAGAGCTCTTTGTCAGTCTCTTGAAGGAGGTAGTATAAGAAGGGTGCGATTTGAAGAACACGGCCTCATCTGCCTGTAAACATTTCAAACAAGAGACATAAATATCTATAATAAAAAGTACTGTGGAAGAGATTATTCTAGAAATTGCTTTTATGAACTTGGAAAGAAAATAAACAGTGGATACATTTAATATATTTACTTATTTGCATGTAGTTTAAATGATACAGAACAAGATTACTGTGTTAGAAATCCACATACAATATAAAAACATTTGTTAGACATAAATTCACCATTCTGCTGACATTCGCAATAATTGTTTATCCAAGCTTAACATCAGGTATTTATAATATTTGTCGTACATGAATTTTTGTATATGTGCAATGTTTCATTAACTACACAACGTGAAACCCTGATTTCTGTAGTTTTTCCTCACCATCAGAACACAATAGCTATTTGCATCTTAACGCATTGGCTTTTTGAAACACTAGTAATTAAGGCATCTTTGCTGTAGAGTTTCTCAATAGTGCAAACAAAAACTGTCTTTAATAATTTCATTAAAACACAGAAGTAACTGAATAGTCCAGAGTTGTTCTTTAACGTAACTGGAAGATAGCTGTGCATTTTGGAGTTCTCTTGTGAAAGAAGCATTTAAAAGCTCTTAATGGTGATTGCTTTTGTTGGTTCTTTATAACTGGTTCTGCTGTCTTGTCTTCATGGCAGTAGAATTCTTCTTCTCTTATGCAGTGTTGTAGTAAAATACAGTAGCATTTAAATGAAGACCTAGTAACTGAGTGAATCCCAAATGCAGCAAAGGCATACAGTTTTCATAGTGCACTTTCACCTCACTGAAGTAAAAGTTGCTCCTACTAGAGATTTTTCCACTTCAATATGAAGTAGATTGTTAGGATTTCGTTAGTGGTTTCATTATCAGCTTGGCAGTTCAGTTCTCTTCTGCCAGTGTTTCTCAAAAGGCTTTCAGAAATAGAACGCATCTCAGGGCTACTTTAGGGGATTGTTTCACCACAGAAGCACACAGTTTCCCAATCATGTCAGTGTAGCTGGAATAAATAAGCGTTTACATCCTAGGAGGGAAAGAAAAAGGAGAAAATGTCACATTACTTACAGCTGTAACATCAACTTGTATGTCTGAGGCAGCATAACCAACCAAGATCATAATACAATACTTATGTTTAGGCCAAAACTTCCAGGTTACTGTCAATTAATACTTTCAGTGCTATTTCTAGCATGAACAGTGGGATTAGTTTCCAAAGCCATCAATGTAGTGGTTTTTCGCTCTGCTCCCTGCATGCACAGTAAAGAAAATCATCCTCATTAGATGATTTATTTGAAACATGCTTATTAAGAGTGACATTCCTTCACTCCACCCACTCCAAAATTCTTGTTCTACTCCTTTTGCTCCTGACTTGTTCAGATGACCTTGGTCACAACCTATCCTGATACACATTAAGAATTAGGCAAGTGAACAGAAAGGGAACATGAATCCTAGACAAACAAACTGACCCTGGCTATAACTACCATGCTGATCTACCAGAACTAGGCTGTCTGTATCACAAGCTCTACCAGCTGCGAGTTACAACTCAGTTCTTCTGTATCCTTGCTGACTGAATCTCTGCAGTAAGTTTGTAGTTATCCTTGTAGAGACTTCAAAATTTAAATCAGGTGCACAGAAGAACAAGAAAACTTGTTTGATAGATCGAAGTGACAAATTCTCTAGCCATAGAATCCGACTCCACAAAGCTCCTTCAGACAAGGAAAACATGAATTCTCAAAGTTATTTTCAAGTTCACTCAATTCCTGCACATAACCAATTGTCTGCTTTAAGCCCTCTCTTATTGTCTATCTTCATTCAGGTCCCTCCAAGTGGAGAGGTTTCTTACTCAATGTAAATATTGGTGCCCACCTTAGAAAGCCATATCTACAGAGATGAGTATCACGAGAAGCAAATAATGCATTTACCAGACACCTTCGTTATATTATTGATACCACAATGTACCAAGAAAGGCAAACAGGCATTCACTTCAGATGGAGACACCCTTCTGCCCTCCACAAACTCATAATTTTTTAAACCACTCTGCTACTAGCATAGGAAATCTACCCCAGATTTCTGTAGAAAGCGTGCAAAATACTTGAGCATTACTGCAGAAACAGAGTAAAGGTGTTTCTATCCATCAGTTTAGCATAAATAACATCAAATGAGGGGAACAGTGCAAGTGATACAGCTATGTTCATTACTAAACAACTGGAACTGGGTTACCTTAGCTATATTACCAGTATATCCTGGAACGAGAGTAAGGTGATTCTCCTGTTCCCATAATCCACTTAATTGTTGTTTTAGAATATGAATATTTCTGGAAAAGAATGACCACCATGTTACAACATATATCCTACATTTCAGTAGACTTTGATACACATGATTAAACTACGACAGATATTGCCACAGCATCAGAAAAGTTCTCTTCTACAGCATTAGTGCAATGCCTGCCATGACTGTGCTTTACATGTACTGGAACTGCAGTAACAACAAAACCCCAAAACAAAAGAAGCCCACAACAAACCACAATCATGAAAACCTTTAACGGAAGTTTCCAAACACCACCAGTGCCTGAGGAACAGAAGACATTTAACTATTTTTAAGCTTTTACTTGCAAATTATAAATTATTTTTTTTTTTATAGATAAGGTGTGCTCCTACTGATCAAAGTTAAAACAGATTGAGATGGAATAAGCTACAGAAACATAGTTAAACATTTCCCAATAGTGTACTTACCTATCCTCTGCCTTTTCTGTATGTGCAGATAGTTCTGACCACCATCTTTTAATGACAGCCTGAAGCCAGTTTAAACCAACTATCACGTATCTGTAACAATACATTTTACGCATTACACTTCCTCCTCTCTCCAATATCTACAGGTCAGCTAAAGTGTCAAGACAAACTGGTAAACAACTTAGAAAGCAACTTGTTGTCTATTCTATTCTGAAAAAAAAAATAGTCAAATTCCCAATTGTAAATATTTGCCTATGCTTTCAATTAAGTGGTAAACTAAAGCTCTTGCTGAAAAAGTAGAAATTTGAGTATTTTGCCTGAAAACTTGGCCTTGATTTCATGTTATAAAGCATCTTAAACCCTTGGTGCTATTCTGTTTTACTGTTCAAAATAAATAAATCTACATAATGGCAAGGCCCCCCCCCCATCCCAGTCCTAAACTGGCAGAAGAGTTTCTGCACTACCGGTTTGTGAAAGGAGAAAGGTTCACAGGAAAGCTCCTCTTCAGGTGGGTGATCCCTGAGAAAGGCAGGACTGGGAGAAAGGGCAGAGGGAACAAGAGCCAGAGGACCAAATATATTTAAATTCTAGGGCACCACAGTAATAGTGTTTTGAAAAACATTTGAAACTGACACTTACTCTTCATATTTGCTTTTAAGCAATGATTTCACTAGAGGCAAGAGATCTACACAGCAGCCAACTGAAATATATGGTTTTTCTTCCTGTAAGCTTAAAAAACAAGACGTTTCAAAAGTGCTTGAACTCCAGTGTGGTTACAGCAGATTATTATCCCCCACTTCTTTTGATTTGTACCTGTTTGTAAGCACAGGAAGGCAGTCTACTACTACTCCCAGATCCTGTATCCTGGAAACATTGAGAATAAAATCAGAAGTGTTACTAACAGAGCACAGGTTGAAGGATATGATTTCACTGTGATTTAAAGTATAACTAACTGTAACAAAGTTACAACATTTAAGGAATCCCTAAAATTACTACAGGCTATTTAGGATTGCTACCACTTTAAGAATATAAAGGAAGAGATACTCAGTTTACCTCACTAAGTAGGCTACCAGTTCACTTATACTTCTCCTTCTCCAAAAGGTTAAAGCTACATTCAGCTTCAGATTCTTTTGCTGAAAAGAACTTGAGCCATAGTTTCATGGTCCTGAGAAACCTGGATATTTTTGAAGATATAAAAGATTACTACAATAAGTAGCCAGCAACGAAACAGTAAGTATGTAAATAAGCATTCCTACCTGTATGCTGATGAGTTTGTTTTAGAAATTTAGCTATCAATGGCCTTAAAAAACCCCAAAATTTTCCCTCAGAAGCAGGCAAAAATAGATTAAGACTACTTTACCCAAGAGCTACAATGAGGTCTGTAGACACCTGAAGAGAGGTATCTAATAATTAAATAGAACATTCATAAGCATCAACCTGTATTTCTCACCAACTTTGAGAACTTTAGATACTTACAATTCTGACACAACTTAGACACAAGTAACTACATGTATTCTGAACTCTGACACAAAAGATCAACTTCTGAAAAAGGCTGTTCTCTGACTGAAGTTCAGGTATTTTATTAAAATAGATCTTGGATTGCTGTGAACACTGCAGAGCCACCGACATCTCTCAAGCCAGTTAAACAGCTTTTGGCTTCTCAGAGGATGAATCTTTCCTGGCTTTTGTTTCTTTACCTTCTTTCCACAACCTCTGTTCTAGCTATTCTGCTGCTTCGTCCCAGAAACCACCAAATTCAGTGAAGTGCAAGAGTGCCACAGACTTGTACCTCCAGCCCCACCGCACTCAGGGCTCACTCTTCGTGGCAGCCCACATGTAGAGCGCCATGAAAAGACAGCATGGTGATAGTCTTCAATCTTATCTTCCCTGCCCTGCCTCACTTGAAACACCTGCAGGCCTCAACAGGTAACAAACATCTATAGTGACAGAAATGGAAACTTCAGCATTAAGGGACTTAAATGGCCTTCACTGTGACAAAACCTTAACAAAAATTAATTTAACTATCTGACATTTAAGCCACTTTCAGAAGCCCTGCAAGCATTTTCACTGGGTTTCATCAAGCAACCTTAAGAAATACAGCCTTATACAAACACTTACACTAGTTTCATATACAATAAGCTGACACTACTGTTGCACATGGTCCTATCCTACCTCACCAGCTTTTCCCCATCCATACACTGACACCGTCACACTTCCACAGACATGTGGTCATGTGCCATGCCAGATCATGAACCCCAACCAGGTCAGAACAATGTTTTCCTGTGGTGCTGGTACTGTTCTACCCCAGACGAGCCTGGCAGATCTGAGCTTCTGTATCAACACAAACATAGGGAAAACTGGCAGGACTACTCCTACTGTGAACTGACCAATAAGGGCTGTAAATCACAAGAGCTGAGCCAATCTGTGCGTTAAGAAAATTCCCTTTGAAAACTTCCACAGCTAACCACACAACAGGAACACTTTTATTTTAAACTAAAGTTTGTTTAAACTCCACTTACCTCTGAAAAAAATCCACTATATTTGGATGAGGGGCCTTCTGTCTGAGATGATCCAGAGTCACTAGAATTCAGCAGATGTGTACGACTGTCGTGCAGTTTTGCTGGCAGATTCCCTGCGCAAGCCAGTTCATTTTCTTTATTTGCCATGTCCCAGTCCCTAGATTTAGGGAACTGTTTCTTTCTGTAAGAAGGCTTTGGACTACAACAACGACCTTGTTTTTTACAATATACTACTTTGAAAGGAGAGGGGGGACTGGTCACTGTTTTTCCAACTGTTATTCTGCAATAACAAAGCAGTATTTTAGTGAAGGTCGCTCTAGACCTAAGCAATACTTTGTGTTATTAAGTTAAAATATATCACTATGAATTCAGCAGTCAACTTGAAGGTTAATTAAAACATTTTATTCCCAAAATACACCACCATGACATTTGGGTTACCAGAAGTAAGAGCCACCACCAATATTTTTCTCCTGCTTTTATTAATGCAGAGACTCATTACTATGGAAGTGGACACAAGCACCAAGCACTCTCAGTAAAATCAAGATTCCATTTACCACATTTAAACTGCTTCTTCCTCCCTGCCTCCCCCTCACCTGAAACTCAAACTACACAGTTTCATCAGAGGCCCTCCTACCTGTTTGTGTACAAAGCCAGCTGTTTTGGAGATTTCTTACCCTAGGAGAGAGGGAATGGAGAATAAAAAAAAGCTTTATTACCAGAAAGGCTCAAATCACTCCCACAGTTTGTTGAAAAGAAGTCCTGCTTTACCATGGCCTAAATTTAGCACAGATACCCTCCCTTCCACCCACTCTTCCTATTCTGCAACTGAAGCACAGCCACCTTAACCTTCCTCTACTCTTCAAGTATTTCACAGTGACCTGCCACAGCCGTCCTTGAAGCACCACAGTTACCTGCAAGGTTGGGGTATCCTTGGCAAGAGGCAGGGTTATGACATCACAGATTTCTCAGTTACCACCAAACCAAAACCACGACTAATATAAAAAGCCTACTGGAATCTGAGGGCAAAACTGCATTCCTTGTCTCTCACATACAGTTAAGGGCCTGAAGTACAGCACGTTAGCACTGGGAAGGATGACAGCAGAGCATCTCCCCACCAAAGCGTGACAAAAAAGCCACCAAAAGACCCAAGATGGCTGTAAGACAACACCAGCTTGATTATCCTGAATTCATTCATATGGAACAGATTAGCACCAATTAGGCTGCATAGAACAGTGATATTCCAGAGAAATCACAAAATATATTTGAGGTCGTGCCACAGAGTTTAGCAAAACCGTTGAAAATCAAGCAACACAATTTGAAGATGAATTTCTAAAGACTTTTTTTATACAGTAATTTTCAAAGCTTCATGTAATGAGGATGAGTTGAATTGTGACACTCATCTACTTTTTGTTTCAATATTAATCAAATTATTAAAAATAAAAAAGCACTAAGATGCTCAAGTTAGAAATACGCAGTTTCATATAAACAGGCACATGCTTGTATACTGCAGGCATTTCAACTTGAAAACTTATACTACTGGTAACATTCACATTGTGCAATGTGGCAGATCAAGACAGTGTGGTAGATCAAGCTGTACGATAATAAGATGACAGATGCATTTCAGTGCAGGTATTTCACCTACCCCACCTCTCACTTGTGCCATTACCTGTGCCTCTTGCCAAGAGAGCTTTTTGATGATAGAAAACTGAAACTGCTCTTCGCGGAACTGCAGAAAACCACATGTGAGTAAATCCCTATCAGTACCTACTGCTCACATGGACAACATGATGCATGTATCTGTGCAGGTGCTGCCTGTGCCTATTATAATGCATCATTTTCATAACTTAATTGCTGTTCAAGCCAAAGTTCTATTGCACATCTAAACATTAAATGCCCAATAGTGCTGTGCTTCTAGTTTTAGATTGCTCAGAACTATGAGCTTGTTTGACTGTTTACTTCAGTTTCATCAGAGGTCATGAAAAAAACCACTCAAAAAGCCTTACCTCCTTCATGATCTCTTTGGTGGAAGAAGAGATTCTTTTTCTGGGAAGATCAATAGGACGACCTTCAATATGCAATACTTTCTGTTTTCTAACATTGTGGGCTTTAGATGCCATAATCTCTCAAATCCCTGTTTTCACAGAAAAGATATTCAGTTATATTTCATAAAACATTCAACTTCCTTTAAATGCAGCTGCCAAAACCAGTTAAAACAGTTCAACTCTTCACAAGTTGTTTCATCATATAAGTAATCCAAGACAGCATCCTTTAGCAAATGTTACCTGGAGGCCTTATCTTTAGCAACACGCTGATGAGCACTTCAAAATGCACATTTAGTTTTCTTAAAAAAGGGACTGAAACCAAGCCCCTCAAAGAAACAGAGGCAGAGATAATTTTCAGACCAGCTTAGTACACCTGCACCAAGAGGTGTCCTACAGACAAGAGTAAGAACATTTACAAGGCTCTTTCTTCCACATCTCCCACTATGGATTTTAACTGCCACCCAGGGAAAAATAATTGGTCCCACAATTGTTCCCAAGGGACGAAAGACAGCTAAAAATAAAAATAATCCTTGTTCTTCAGGAAAAAGGCAAACTTCATCAAAATAGCAAAGGACAAAAGAAATGGAAGTGAAAGCTCTCCCCTTCATTTCTTATGAAATCCACCCCACCCATTCTTCTCAGCATATAACTTTACTTCCTTTTCATATTAAAAAAGAATCTTTATTTCACAGTTAATCAGTAAGAAAATGTCAAGTGCTGTCTTGAAGTATGCAAGTATTTCTACAAGAATCAAAGCCAAGATTGCGACAGCTGTACACACGGTTTTGCCTTTTGTGCAAGCGATTCAGAAAAGCCCTTGCTGGAGACTGGCTTCACAAGCTACATCATGCAGTGCTATTCTCAAAATGCTTAGCCAGACAGCCTACCTTACTTTGAAAAGCCAACCACTGCTCCAATTTTGTTTCTCCCCTAAATGGCAAAACTCTGGTCTCAACACGAGTGTCTCAATCTCTTAGCTCCACCTTTAGTTCCAACAGCCCTATCCCTTTTCCTCTGTGGAGCAGATTTATCCCACATTAAGAACTTCAGTATCTAAGACACTGAACAAGCCAGATGGGAAACAGCTTATTAGCTGAAGCTCTATCAGCGCAGTAGCTAACGGCCATCAAATAAAACAAGCAGGTGGCAGGCTCAAAACAAAGTACAAGGTGTAGTACTGCATATTAAATTCCATATTGTAAGATACAGTGGGAGAAAAAAAATCTTTATATGCTTCAGTTTTCTTTAGAACATGATCAGTGCTGAAGAATGCCATTCCAGATCTCTCTCCCAAAAAAGGAAGCTTTACTGACAGAACCCCTTACCCTGCAAGATGGGTACACGGAGCCCTCAGACAAATTACTTCAGCAAGCACTGCAAATGGCAGCATTATTTAGGGCAAGGCCTTTAACATTTGGTGAGCCATACCTTCCCAGATACAAGGCTGGCTTAAGACCAGTCGATTAACTTGACTCTTTCCTTGTGTACTACGGGATGGTGACAGAATAGCAGTCAGCCTGTGAGCTCTTCACGCTTCGGAGGTTTCCAGCCACAAGGCTTATAAATAAATAGTAAAGGTATTTTTTCCCTAAAGTTTAGAAGAAACCACAAGAACAACAAACAACTTATCTGCTTATTAGTGGTTGAAACCACTACTTGGACTCAAAAGCCTCATATTCAGACCAAAAGCTAGGAGGACTTGGAAAAAAACACTGATTTTTTTGGTGGGTTTTTTTTTTGTGTGTGTGTTTTTTGGTTTTGGTTGGGGTTTTTTTTGTGTTTGTTCGGTTTTTTGTTAACATCCTCTGTTTAAGAATGTTGCTGAGGGCAAAGCAGTAAACTCCAGAAGAACAGGGAGGCCAACCTGCAACCATCAGAGCTAAACACTGTAGAATCAGCTGCTAAAAAAACCCACAACATCTGTGCTGGAAGAATAATTTTTGCTACTGCTCCCATGACACACTGACAGCTTACAGCTCTTCATGCATAGCACTGGCCTTTCCTTACCTGCTTGTTTAATAAACGATCTCAAACTACCTCCATCATGCTAAGCAGTAAGAAAGAATCTGATCCCCAGTATATAAGAGAGCACTGATAAACCAGAATGCTTTTTACTTAATAGAAGTGTAAAATATCAGAATGCTCGAAAGAAACGTCTCACCAAGGAAACTCAATTAGCACATCAATGTTTAATATTAGGCTCCAAAGAGCTTAAGATAGTATCTCAAAATATCTGAACTGGAGAGAGAATATCCTGGAAGGAAAAAAGTCCCCTACAAAAAGCTGAACACGTCCAAGGGGAAAATGAAGATAATCACACACTTTGACAAGTCTGACATAAGGATATCGTGCCCCCTCGCCTTCCAGTTGAAACAGAAAAAGACAACAAAACGATCAATTCTTTCTTTGAGGACTGCGAACAGAACCCCAAAAGACCAACAGATGATCATATACAAAGGAACATCTGATGAAATTGAAGTAAAATCCTTACGTCTGTGTTTGCTGTCCTACAGTTTAGAGATTTCCATAGGTTAACCTGTTTTGCGAGGGTCTCTCATAATGCAGAAGCAGCAGTGAGCACACAAGTTGTAATGAAATAGCTGAGTTGTTAACAAAGGTACAGAACATCTCCTTTGGAGATGACAAAGCACCTAACGAAATGACGTGTGGAAAATACAGCCTGTATTTAAAGATGGCCTCAAGGAAGATTCAGACTGACATCTCTGTTGTGCAAATTAGTAAACAATGTAATCAAGAATACAATTAGTGGACACAAACGAAGAACATATTGGGAAAGATTCAATCTGGCTGTTGTGAAAGCAAGTACTGCCCTGAAAAATTAAAGGAATTCTTTGAGAGTATGAAGTAGTAAAACACAGATAAAGGACAGCTAAATGATACAGCCTGCTTGGGATGCCAAAAAGCATCCAGAAGTCCCACAGTTAAATCTCTTGAGGAAACCAAGCAGCCAAATGACAAGAGGGGTTTTGAATGGAAAAAATAGCTAAGAAACAGTAAAAAACTGTCTAAGCAGTTCCCACACTGAAGGAGGCCACCACAGGAATCCTACAGAAAATCTGCATTAGTTTATGCTGTTCAATATATTCACAAATTACCTCACAAAAGGGATGAGTACTTCAAGACTGTGAACAATACAAAGTCATACCAGACCCTGAAGATGAAGGCTCACCGAAGAATTAGAGAAGGACCGTGATGTACAATAAGCAGAAGAAATTACAGATTACAGCAAAGCCACGTCGGTGTGTCCACATGTGTAGATCATTCTGATTGCTCAGTGCTCCATATGGATCAATAAATAGTGAGAAAAATAAACAGAACACTGTCAGTATACAAAACTAATGTGTGCCTGCATTTCAAATACTGACTGCAGGCTTAGTCCCCTTCCCTTCTAAAAAGCCAAACCAACTCCCAAAACCCCCTTCTACGTAAAGTAGAAAAAAAGCTCTGACAAAGATAAGCTTAAAAAAGTATGGAATACCTTCCATAACATCAACAAGGCCTTTTCAGTCTGGAAGAGAGGCTACTTACAGCAGAGAGGGGAAGCATGACAAAGGCCTACAAAACAAACGGCTTGGAGAAGTTGTATAGAGATTGCTCACCATCTTGCCCAACATAAGAAAGAAGGGGCAAAAGACACTAGCTGAAGCCAGGCTCAAAACAAAGGAAAAGGTGATGGCTCTTTGTGCAAATTATAATCAAACAACTTGCCGCAGGATGTTGTTGACCCAAATGTTGACAGGGGTTCCAGGGCAGACTGTGCAGAATCATGAGAAATACGCTGAAAGGGCTTAAATACAGAACCACAATCCAGGCAGCACAGACAGAGCAGAACACAAGCAGAAAAATCCGGTACGTACAAACCTAACATTGCAGCAACGGACTCAGTCCACATCTCAAGAAGTCTGCTTCCAAAGGCTGAGTAACAACATAAACTGGCCAGCAATTCAAAAGACAGATGCTAGAGGATGAGAAGCACTTTACAGGGCTCTTCACAACTTTCATTTCCTGTCTATCAGATATCACCTGGGGATAGCTAATTAGACACTATCACCCACTGTTATTTTGGGATACACACAGAGGATTAGATACTAATTTACACGAGATCAAACAACTTATACCATAACCTCTTGAATGTCTGATTACTCCCTTGTGATGAGTACAGCTAGTTATATCCATTCAGAACAATCTATTATACAATCTCATTAAGGCAAACACAACTCCTCTGCTTTACAAAAATGTTAAAAATAAACTAAGGGTAGAATCAAGTGTCTTCAGCTCTGCCTTCGTCCTTCATCATACAAGCCTAAACTGCTTCACAACTGTAACAAAACAGACTGTAAATCTAAACAGAGATGCATAAATTCATTAAGATGATGGGCTCACGTTCCACCAATGTCCCCCATCCCATGGGTGACTTCTCATAGCAGTTGCCAACCCTTCCTCCTCCCTCTTTTACTCTCCTCAATTTTAAGGAAACAGAAGGGCTAGAGTAAGAGCAGCTGTATATCCTGCTAAGTCACCTCATTTGTCCCCACAGACAACAGACACTATCTGCACAAATGTTTCCTGATGGCTCTACTGATATTTTCTAACTCTGATCTCTCCCAGTGCAATACAACTCTGCAAGTCATACCAGAATCAGGCAAAGAAAGTCAGCACTTAGAGGCTTCTAAGAGCGCATCTACCAAAGGCAAGTATTAACAGCTCCGCCACTCCCTCCCATCATCCAACGTTCTGGGCACGGCCCCCAGAGAGGGACAAACTCTTCTTCGCACATTATGTAATGTACACATGTGAAAACTTAACAGTGATTTCTTACAGCACACAGACAGTGCCCTGCATGACAGCAAAGCAAGTGTGAAACAGCTACATTACTGAAGTCATCAGCAATACCCTTTTTAAAACAGGCATTCTTCCTCTCCTACTCTTTGTCCAAATTCTTAACAGCTATTTTTTTCCTTTAGCATTCCACATGCACTACCCATTGTGGATTCTCCCTCATCCCGTATTAAATCAAGTGCAAGTTCAAGGATGACAATACTGAACTCAGACAGAAGAGTTGTTACTGCCCAAGGAGGAGAGTTCATGCCTGGAAAGCATTCAAAATAGGTATAGACCAAGGAACCAGTAATGGGCAACTAATTTCACTAGCAATTATCAAATTTAAAATGCTCACAAGAAACTTCCAAAAAAGGTAATTCCAAGTTTACTTCCAAAAGAGTAATTTGTCTACAAAAATAAATTCACGCTATCTTATCATGTAGAAGTGATTCTGTAAGCTTGGCATAATTTCCTTCCATTTTAACTCTGACAAGCGTTACAGAATCCATCTGTTTCTCAGTTTTAGATGGCTTCCACGTCCTTTAAATATAAAACAGGTTGGGGTTTTTTTGTTTGCTTTTTTTTTTTAAAAACACGACCCTGCTTTTTTAGTAATTTACACTCTGACACTTCACCAGTTGTTAAATACTGAACTCTCTTTAAAAAAAAAAATAGTAGATTTCAAGATTTAGGGAATACATTAATGCAAACTTTTTCTGCAACACTTAAAAGTATGTCTTATATGTCAGCAGAACACAATTTTTTTAGTGTGTTATACCTGTCAGGTCATCTGTTCCACTTTAAAGTTCCTTGTCCTTCTTGAACTGGTGAGCCCTGAATTGGACACAAGATCCCAGATGTGGCCTCACCAGGGCAGAGTAGAAGAGGAGGAGAACCTCTCTCAGCCTACTGGCCACACTTTTCTTAATGCACCCCAGGACGGCATTGGCCTTGTCATAAGGGCACATTGCTGGCTCATGGTCAGCTGCTGTCCACAAGGACTCCCAGCTCCTTTTCCCCTGAGCTGCTCTCCAGCAGGTCAGCCTCTATCCTGTACTGGTACATGGACTGTTCTTCCCCAGATGCAAGACTCTACACTTGCCCTCCTTGAATTTCATTAAGCTTCTCCCCACCCAACCTTCCAGCCTGTCCAGGCCATGCTGAATGGCAGCACAGCCTTCTGGTGTCAGCCACTCCTCCCAGCTTTGTATCATCAGCAAACTTGCTGAAGGTACACTCTGTCCCACCGTCCAGATCACTGATGGAGCTGGATGAACAGAGCTGGATCCAGTACCGAACCCTGAGGAACACAAGACAGAGGCCTCCAACTAGACTCTGCCCCTCGACCTCAACTTTCCGAGTTCTGCCCCTCAGCCAGTTCCTCACCCACCTCACTGTTCAATCATCCAGACCACAGTTAAGTCTGGCTGTGAGGATGCTATGGGAGATTGTACTGAAAGCCTTGGTAAAGTCAAGGTAGACCACATCCACTGCCTTCTCATCAATCCATTCAGTTTGGCATTGTAAAAGGCCATCAGATTGGTCAAGCATGACTTCCCCTTGGTGAATCCACGTTGACTGCTCCTGATAACCCTTGTTTCCTTGACACACTTGGAGATGTTGCCAAGAAAAATTACAGGAATTTCCTTAAATTTGCAGTAGAGACAAATACCATTTGAGTAACTAGTTAAGGTAAGCTAACTTATTCCTACACTTTAAGCTCATTTTCGTATTACTCTTACATACGGGATTTGTACGTGACCCACGGGCACAAGCAGTCACAATGAACCTCGGAAAACTATCGCAATTCAGAGTTTTGTTAAGTTCATTGAGGATGAATCCAGGTGTGAGTTAGCTCTCCTTGTGAGACAGCCCTAAGAGTCTAATAACTGAACCTTGTGCACATTCTGGAAAAAACAGTTTCTAGAAAAAGTCAAACAAACAATTACCCAGTTTTCTGCATCTGGAGGTACCATTGACAGACAGGTTAAGCTGCCATAATATTATATGTCAGTGTTTTGGTCCTTTCTAAAGCTGTCCTTCACTAATGAAAAGATGCTTTTGCCTGTTGGTTTTCACTTATGAACACTGCAGGAATAATAAGGTTGGCAAAGTTCTATTAACATCCAAGAGTTGTTATACAGGAAATAAAGTTCCAATACACTGAAGCTTCCACATTACTATTTCACACAAGCTTTAAGAAACTACTCATAAAATAAAATATAGTAAGTTTTTTTTATATTAACTTTTAAATGAAAAAGCTTCAAAAACCTGCAACAAGAATCTTAAAGTCAAACCTAGAGAAAGACATACTGGAAAACACCTCAAACTCCGAAGTTAGTGGAGGCGTGGGTACCCACCTCATCCCCACCTGGGTGAAGACAGTCTGTGACTGCATGTCACACAGCTTGGGATCACACAACCTTTCATGCTACACTCAAATACGCTTCCATTATTGAATCTGGCCTGATCATAGTATTTAAAAAGTCTTCTTAATTCATTACCCTGAGACCAACATACAAAACTGTTAAAATAAAAAAAAACTCCCAAACTTTTTTAAATTATTCCAATGGAAATATATCGAAAAGAGAAGTTTCAAAATCGGGTGAGAGAGTATATACACACTACTATAACAACACATATATATCAGTGTACTCAAGTACATGATTTTTAAATATAAACATATAAAATACCTTAATATTATTTCAAAGATATTAGAACAAAGTTTTACATTATAAAGTTCAAGCATTCAAACCAATGGTAACTTGACTCTAATGAAATAGCACAGACATTTTAATCAAAACTACATGTCCTAGTCAAAAGCTGACACTTTAATTTCTCTTTAGCATAATTTGTTCTTTCCGATTGGCAAAGCCAAAGAGGCACTGACCTGCTGCCTTCTGTTATGCTTTAATTCCACTAAGGATGGGTAACCCTTTCTTCCTTTCCTAATTACAGCCAGAGAATGGAATGAAGAAAAGAAAACAGAGTGGGAAAAACAAAATCCATATTCCAATAAGAGATAGGGGGAAAAAAGCTGGTTTTAAGCAAACCGACATAACCTGTTCCAAAGCACAGCATGTTACAGAAAGAGCAACAAAAAGACTCCAAAACGACCTCCCAGTCTCTCTCCTTAACAGATCTCACTACGCAGAATTTCTTTATTTTAGCTCCACATTCAACAACATGCCAAACTACTCCAGCACAACACCGGGAAAGAAAATTCTGAAAGCTTTTTAACAAAGTAATTAATACAAGATCTGGTCTTTAAGCATCTGAAGATTTTCCCCCACCCCTTTTTTTCCCCCACTGGAATCTGTCACACCCTGGGAATAAAATCCGTCAGCAGGCCTCACACCCAGCTTATTATGCCTCCGTTGGGTAGCACTAAAACCCGTCCTACACTCCTTGCGTTTATCCACCCTTGCACACGCTTGCTTCGAGCTGCGGCTGGAGTCACCATTTTAGAAGACAAAACTGCCGTGACTGGCTCGCTGGAGGCTGCGCACACCGCAGGGAGCCGCGCCGCAGGCCGACCAGCGGCCGCGGCGGTGTCCCCCCCACCCCCTCAGCCCAGGTCTCCGCGCTGCCGGGCGGCGCAAGCAGGTGCGCTGGACC
>NW_010165368.1:0-3571 GCF_000695765.1 Mesitornis unicolor | reverse complement strand
AATAATAAATAATAAATAATATCATAAATATATAATAATAATTATTATTATTATAAACAAAATTAAATTATTCTACTCTTCAGCCAAAGGAATCAATGTATGATTCACATTTAAGTTTTCTGTATCAGCCACGATGAAGAACAAAGAATTTTAGTTAAAGGAGGAAGTCAAACACAGCTTTACCAACAGTTTAAGTAGTCCTTCAAATATATTACATTTTGACTCCATGTATAAAGATGCTATTATGACAGACAGAACACGTCAGGATACATTTTAACTAACACTTGCTGAGCTCAGGTGACACAAGCTTCTCTGTTGAGCAAAAAACCTAAAAAATATTTAAACTCTTAATTCAGCTGTACTAGCTGTGGAAAACATGCATCCTATAGGTAAAACCACCTTACCTAAAAGTGAAATAAAACAAAGGTGAAGACATTTCCCAAGGACTAAACCCAAATAAATAAAAATAAGACAAACTAAACCAAAACCAAACAAATTAAAAAACCCCACAAAACATGAAACCCAACCCCTCATTAAGTCAAAATGTTAGTTGAACCAACCCGTGTCTCATCAACGTTCCTTTTACATGGTACATTAGAGAAAACACAGTACTCTGCAGAACTGTCTAGTCCTCTGCTATCTTGCCCGTGCTGATGCGCTTTTAGGAGCAGGAGAGCAAAAGCTGCAAGCCTTTAACACTAAATACTGATGACAAACTTAGAATAATGATCTCTAGCAAGCTTACTTTTATTACTGTTTTAATTACTTTTTGATTAAAAACTTCATGAATGTTTCCTTTTCAAAACCGTCTCTGAAAATCCTCATGTTACTGACAAATACTGACAAAAAATAGAAAAAAATATTAAACTCAGTGTTTAGCCTTCACAAATCAGCATCTCACTGAGGTGAATGATGGTAGGTCACATTCCTTGTAGTGCTATTATTTCTATCACATGGAGACTGAAATTTTGTCTGCATTAAGGAAATGTTTCTAAACTCCTTGTGGGCATTTTTTTCTAGTTCAGTCTACTCTAATGTTAGCAACATTTGGACACAAACTACCTACAAACCACACCTGTTACCATCTGTGTTTAAAGCAGCCTGCCATTCTTTTCTCAAAGACGACCTAGTAACACAGTGATGCGAATATAAGGGTTTGATCATCGTCCTGTGGTTACAAGTGGAAAAACTGATCTCACAGAAGCAAAGACCAGGAATTAGTGCTTTTGGAATACACCTCTCCATTCAAACTCATGCGGCTGTCAAAAAGCTATTGGGTACCACTGCTAACTTAGTCTCTTCTCTCTCATATATTCAGCCTTTGATGAAATATTTTTAGACACAGTATTTCTAGGCTATTATACTATTTTGTGGAAGACGCTCAATACACAGCAGTGGCAGACATTAGGCATTGATACTATATGCCTAACTCGCTTTTTCAGACTAATGGGCACCAGCTATTAGGTGATTTTTACAGTCCAGGCTCTGTACGACTTGAAGGAAACAAGGAGAGGGGTGGGAATGGAAACACCTAAGCAACACCTTTCTTCTACAGTATCATGTGCCTCCCTAAAGGCATGGGAAAATGCAGTTAGAAACAAAGATCCAGCTTCTGTGTGTTGCATAATTAACATAGATCTAATACTTCACCTTAAACAGACCCATCCATGCCAAGTCTTCACACCCTGCAACAGCCTGCAAGCAGCCAATGGATCGAGTAATCTGTAATTACTCAATCAGTAATACCAATTCAGAGTAGAGAATCAACAGGAAGACCTTCATGCAAAGCAGCAGAACTCTAGACCCCATTGCCTCAAATAAAAAAAAGTGATTAAAATAAAAATCCAATTTGTGCCTAACTTCCTGTCCTCTCAGGTGCATTGTATGAAAATGCTACAAGAAGCCGAATCCTATTCTGATACTTACTTTCCAAGAAGGAAAAGATGCTGCCATTCTGAAGGCTGTCAGTTAATAAATATGGCAAAAGATGGACTAAGATATACCTGCATCTGTCCTAACTCACAGCATCTCTCAGTCTCAGTCATATATTGCAGATCAACAAATACAGGACGATTACCTGGCCCGTGAAGAAACTGAGCACCCAGGAAAGAATCAAAATCATTATATGGGCACTTCCCAAACACTTTGTTCAGATTCTCACAACACCAATCAATTCACAGGCTTCAAAGGCAGGCAGATAGTTATCATCATCCAATTGACCACTTGTGTAATACAGGGTGATGAATTTCAAATGAGAATTTTTGAAGTCTTGCAACTGCTTTTCAACCCATAAATCATATTTAGGAAGTTATCCAATCTGGATAAGCCACAGACAGCAAACACTTGAGGAAGTTCTGGAAAAAAACCCCAAACCAAAGCACAGAAAAGGCAAATATTTCACTCTGCTTATGATAGTTATAAATGAGTGTTTTCTTGGTTGTATATACAAACCTAGAAATCTAAGTGCCAATACAAGATAACTGGTGTCAGGTCAGTGTTGTACTGACGCTTAGTGCAGAAGGAGACAGTGAACTGCTTTGACTGCTGGATCTGCAGGGTGAGGTTTGCTCAGGGCCACCAGACAAGGCTGGAGATGGGACAGGTATCAGACTGGATTAAAACTGAGGCAGGTTTGCAATGGTTGCAGTTCCATACAGATTACCACGCCACTTCCACTGCTCCCCCCCTAAACAATTGCTCTTCTATCATGCAGCTCTTCTTAATAAATTTCTCTTACCTATGCTCAGGAGAGAGCTATTCTCAAACTGTTACATAATTTAAAATAAACTTGATTTTCATTTTTTTTTCAGTGGCAATGAGCATGTTTTGAACCTGGCCTCTATTAAAGCAGTTTGAGCTTTTTTGTTGTTTGCTTTTCCTTAGACTAAACAATTAATAAACATTATTTTATGGCAAGAATTTCTTTTTTGTCATGCTGCTGCGTGGTTGTTACACTTGATTTCAGGTCATTCCTTTCTCACTTAGCTATTATGCATTAACTTTGTTGGTTTTTCTCAATTCTGTAACAAAAATACTTCATTCATCATTGGCAACATGAATCACTCAGATGGGAATTGGTGACTGCTGACATGACACGCAATACCTTCTGCTGCATCTTTAGAAAGTTAAATATACGCGGTTATTCGCAGTTTACACCTGTAAACCTTAGTAATGCACTCATGCCACCTATTGGCAAATTACATGAGAGTCACAGCTGAGTTCAGATTTCTGACAAGCACAGATTAAATATTTTAACTACAAAGTTCTGTGTTCATAATGGATACTAAATATGAAAAATAACCCAGAGAAAATCTAATGTTCTGCTTTTATTTACAGCAGTTGTTTTCCATGGGCAATGTGTCTAACCTCTGGCTAAATATAACACAGGCTAGCAAAAAGGTTTCTGTAGAAATAAGTATTTAGCAGTAACATCGAAATCTGTAACATCTGCTTCAGTTACATTCATTCTAATATTGCTAGCCAACACTTTGCAGCAAACTTAACAGTACATTATTAAACTCCTTTTAATACACTAGTGGAAAGATGTAAGAGAGAGGCACTCATAACTTAT
>NW_010165367.1:0-932 GCF_000695765.1 Mesitornis unicolor | reverse complement strand
CCATCCCCGGCACCTACTTCTTCACCTACCACGTCCTCATGCGCGGCGGCGACGGCACCAGCATGTGGGCCGACCTCTGCAAGAACGGGCAGGTAAGGGCCGGCCACCTGGGCCACCAGGGGACTGGAGCTGTCACTGCCCCCCAGGCACCACTGAAGGGCACTGGGTGCTTCCTCGGGGGGCCACATCCTTCTCCTGGTGCTGATGATGGGCTCTGGGTGCTTCCCCGGGGTGCCCCGTCCTTTTCCCAGCCCCAGAGACAGATCCCCAGGGTGCCACATCCCTCTCCAGCTGGCGATGATGGGCTCTGGGTGCATCCCTGGGGTGCCACATCCTTCTCCCAGCCGCTGAGATGCACCCCCGGGGTACGCCATCCTTCTCCCAGTGGTGATGATGGGTTCTGCGTGCGTCCCTTGGGGGTTCCATCCTTTTCCTGTCCCCAAGGATGCACCCCCAGGATGCTCCGTCCTCCCAGTAGCAATGATGTGCTCTGGGTGCATCCCTAGGGTGTCACATCCTTCTTGGAGGTGCAGCCCCGGAGTGCACTGCCCTTCTTCCAGTGACACGATGGGCTCTGGGTACATCCCTGAAGTGCCACATCCTTCTCCTGGCTGCAGATATGGGGTGCTCCATCCTCCCGCCAGCCCCAGGGATGCACCCCCAGGATGCTCCATCCCTCTCCCAGTGGCAGTGATGGGCTCTGGGTGCATCCCCAGGGTGCTCCATCTTTCCCCCATCCCCAGAGATGCCCCCTCGGGTGCCCTGCCCACCTCCCAGCACTGGGAATGTGCTCCGCAGCCGTAGCCGTGCTGTCCTGATGTGTCCCTAAGGGTCCCCTCCCCTAAGTGTCCCCTCTCCCCTTTCCTTTGCCCCACAGATGTGCCCTGCCATGCCTCTGGGGTGCCTGGGGGTGTCCCCGCAGTGCCCCCGGG
>NW_010165366.1:0-20794 GCF_000695765.1 Mesitornis unicolor | reverse complement strand
GCCTGGCAGCTTTCCAGCCACTTGTCCCCACTGTAGTGCTGGCATGGGGTTATTGCGACCGAAGTTTCAGTTCCCGTTAGGGTCTGGGATTGTCTGTACACTCAGGAGGAGGAATTATGTAGGAAATAAAGATGTGCCTAAGTCTCCTTTCATTTTTTTTCCTATGCTTTTATTTTAAAATGCAAATACCCATGATGCAAATGCTCCTTTATGGGCAGGGACTCTAACTAGAGGTGTTGTACTGTATAATCAAAAAAATTATGAAATATTCCCAAATCCCCTAACTTTTCTCTTTGGTTGCATACAGAACTACTAGTAAAACAGTGCTAATCTCATCGCCCATTTAAGCACAAAACATTGCTTGCATATTCTTTATTTAATCCTTACACAGTCCTCATAACTTGGGAAGTACTGATGCAGTTATGGGACATCCCCAGCTACCAACAGGTGGCTCTGACTGCTAGGCTAGAGGATTAGGTTCCTTCTCACCTGAGATCCTTAGTGTCTGGTGGCTCAGCAGCCACAGGAACAGCTACTCAAAATCCACTGACAGTGAAGGGTTCTCCAGAGAAGTAGAGGCTGAAAACTTTCTCAGCTCCTCCTGCTGAGAATGGTGTAGAGAGCCCATCTCCAACTTCCTGCATAATGCTCTAGCCAGGAGCTTGGTACGTAAAAGATGAGCTCATTTTACTACTGTTGTCTTTCTGTCCTGCACTCCAGTGCATCAAGCGTGTCAGCTTTGCTGGTACCATACCTAGAAAACTGATCTTGTTAATGGGTCTAGGGTTACAGATGCTTAAGTTTGAATTCGGCCAACAATTAGCAGTGGGTATGTATCTGGGCAGTTCTGTGCCTGCTGGCAATGCCTGATAACACACGTTTGCATTCATATTGCATCTAAACAGGCTCAGCTGGGGTTTTTTTGCACAGTTTTCCAACCTTAGTATTTTTAACAGCTGAATGCTTTCTTTGATCTTGTATTTGATGCTGCATCAGCAAAGCAAATATGAGTTTTATCAGTGACTCAGAAGCTGAATCAATCCCATAGAGAGAATTTAATCCTGGTAATATTAATGTGGATACATGGATCCACCAAATACTAGTTTTTAGTGAATGAAAGTGCCTTAAACTTTTGCCCTTAACTCTGAATTACAGTCCTCTTATTTAGCAGGGGGAAAATGTACATGTTTTTGTGGGAATGAGAAAGGGGGGATGCAGACCATATTTGAATGTGAGAACATTTTTAAATTTTTGTCCATATACAGATATTTGGAAAGTAGAAAATAAATGATAAGACATAAGACATAAGAAGAGAATTCCAAATGTTGTGCCTGTGGAGAGCAGGAGACCATCCTTCTTGCCTTTTAGAAAGCAAACCTTGGGAAATACGAAGTGCAGATCACAGCAGTTGTTCACAGTGTGTTGTTTGGTATGCAGCGAATCCAGCAAGCAAGGCCCTCAGCAGCAGTCTTTGGAATCTATTACATTTGTTCCATAAAGTCACTCTAAACCTATTTAATCTCCTTCATCACTGCTTCTGACATCTTCATCTTACGCACTTAGTAGACAACTGGAGAAAAAGATTTATAAGGCAGCTTTCTCAATTGATTCTTAGAAGGCCAGTTTTTGCATTTGAAGAAAGGCAATGTTTCGTTTTACTTTGTTTTTTACTTTACCTTCTTCCATTTTCTTCCATACTGGATAACACTACCACCAGCAATCCTTTTTGGTTTTATTAACTAACCAAAAATTAAATAGTGATTATCAGTACCACCTTCCCAGGGATTACCTTGCACAGCAACATAGTCCCGCTTCTCCAAGTGGAACATGGAAACGCTGGGAGCGGAAAAATGGTGAAGGACTGTGGCTTTTGTGTTCATTCAAAGGCTTTTTTGAACCAAGCATTTAATAGCAGATTGGTCTTTTTTCAAAGTTCTTTCAAGGGCACTGAGGGCACAGAAGCTGTGGCAGAAATCCTGAATGCAGCAGAAGGAGCAGCTTGTTTCACACACTAGCGCTGGCATTCGTAAATAGGTATTGGCAGGGTGACTGAGTGAGGAACTCTGGACTGGGAAGTAAATCTTTCAGCTTTCCTTTTATGTTTTATTTTATCTTTCTTGAAAGGCCAGTGCTAACGAAAGGGAGACAGAGAACATGGTAAACTTGCAGTAGAAGTTTTAAAAGCATTCAGTATTGATCTGACACATTGAAGTTACTAAAACCCCTACCTGAAGTCAAAGAGGGAAGAGTTAATCCAATGTTTTGTGCTTTAAAAAGTCCTACCGCTTGAGAATAGACTTTCGCCGAGTCAGCAAGACTCTAAGGCAGCCACATTCCCAGCACACCTATTAAGGTGTGAGCTGAATTTGCAAGAAAGATCATTATCGTGTCAGACTACAAATCCACTGTCGCAGCAGTGTCAAAGGCCCATCTGCCCCTACCATTACACTGGCATTGCTGGGAGACGTGTCTGCAGCGTGCTGTGGCCTGGCTGCTTCACACTTGCTTTTGTAGAGAATGACTGCTTCTCTGGAGGCAGATGGAAGCTGGTAGGGATACTGGTAAAGAACTTAAGGCTTTTCACCGTTCAGAGGTCGAATGTGCAGGAAACAGTCTGAAAATTATGTTGGAAGGCTAAACAAAATTACCCCACAGCATAAAGGTCCTTGGAATAAATCTTCTAGAGAGAAACAAAATAAGCCTGAGCTCTTTCTAGTGAGTATGTACTGCTAATAGTTCAAGACTTTTAGACTCAGTTTTCTTATTTAATTGTATATTGTTGTGAAAAGTAGTATTTCATGAGTTTAATAAAGTATATCAATGGTAAAGTTTCCCTAGAAGTGTATTTTATTTCAAAGGTAAGTGATATTTGGGCTTCTTCAGCTCATAGAGATGCTAATCTGAAGAGTAAGGAGTTCAGTGGGTAGATCCTGTTAAATTAATCAGTACTTCCCAGTTGGATTTTCTTATTAACCTCCTGACTTTTAATATACATGCTTCACAGTTCAAAATTAGAAATATATCTCTTGGAAAACCTGGGAGAGGTTAAATAGTATCTCAATCACAGGCCTTGTAGACCTATAACTAAATACATTTCTGAAATATGGCATTGTGTGTAAAAGGTTGCCTGATTACTGTTCTATTAAATTCTATCAACAGAGAGCTAGGGGTATTTTGGAAGTTTCTGACTGTGAAAAATGAAGCACCATCTGCTAAAAGAATCGTGGCAATACCATTGTCTTCAGTTCATCCTTTCTGGTTATCGTGGGGATAATAGAGTGAATATTCAGAGAAAACAACGAGACAAGAACTAGTGTCATCCATATTTTATTGTTTGTATTCTGGTCACACCCACTGCATTAAGTAATATATGAACTTGGTGTTGCCAGGTTGAGTGGAATTCATAGCAGAGAGAAGTTATCTAACATCGTCAACACAATCAGGGTTGCGATAGTTGCATTTCTTCTTTTCAAATATGTTCGTATTTATTTTTATCATATGAAAGAAATGGAGAGAGGGATAAGAAATGCAGAAGGGGATGAATGACAGCTGAGAATCTGTGAAAAAGGAAGGACAGGAAAGTGGGTTACTGTCACAGCAAAGAAGATGCTATAAGGAAAGAAGCCAGAGAGCAATCTAGCTACCGTGCCACGAATGGTGTTAAAGAATTTGAAGGAGATTAAGCAGCAGGCGTCATCTCTGCGAGTGAGCTGTGGGGGAGCTCCCACTATGCTGGCCCTGGAGATCTGTTACTTTCTGAGGTCCTAGAACTAAAGACTGGGAGAGAAGATGAAATTACAAGCAGCTGAGAAAATACACCAGAATACAAATGATCTCTAGCTCTCTGGGAACAGTGAACATCTGCTAGATGCTTTGTTAGCTCTGGTGCTGCTGTGTTATTTTTCTAGCACTGTTTTCATTTAAGACAGTCCTGTCCTGTTTGCCCTGGCTCATCAGGCGTAGAAGGGAGGCTGATGGGAATGTTATCTTCAGAGGAGTGTTCTCTCCAGTGGTATGGAATGTGAAAGCATGTGCAAGTTCCAGCTGATCTCTGTTTTGGTTATGCTACTGTTCCAGACAGTAAACTAAAAAAAAAATAATAAATAGTGTCTTTCATTAACTGGCTTCTCTTCTGTGGAACGACACTCAGTAAATTATTTCTATCACATAAGTTTCCGTCTTAGTTTAGGTGATTGTTCTATCACCAGATGACCCCTCCCCACCCAAAGAGGGGAATTAGAAAAAGGAAAGGAGACCTGTGGGTTGAAATGGAAACAGATTTAATAAAATAATAATAAGAAACTAAGATTAATACCAATATTAATATAAAATACACAAAGTTGTAATCAGCCCGTATAGTGGTTACGAGCTGTGTGCTTCCAGCAGTGAATACTAGATGTCAAACACTGCAAGCACCACAGCTCCAGCAAGAGCAAAATGTTCACACTGAATAAGGAAGTGGGCCTTCGGAACAGAATGATGAGCGAGGCCCTTCAGAGGTGACAACCATAGGGGAAAGAGAGCCATCCCCAAAAAAGTCTCCAGTTGATACTAAGTGTGATGTTTACGATACAGGATACTTTTGTTGGCCAGCTTTGGTCATCTGCCCTGGCTTTTGCTCCTCCTAGCTTCTGTACCTGGCTAACTCAAAACTGCTAAAGACCTTGAATACTATGGCAACCAGCATACCAGTGCTGTCCAAAAACTAAACCAAAGTGTCTTATCAACTTTGTGCCCATTGACTCGAGTACTGTAGTCTTCTCAAAAATGCAGCTTTCCTGAATAGAAAATTGATTGTATGATTCCATCCCAGTGAAACCAGGACAGTTTCTTTTAATGAAAAATTTTAAAAGTCCTTCCTTCTTTCACCCCCCTTAATAAGAGAACTACAAAGGCTAGCAATGCAGAGAATGGTAACAAATTATAAAGGTAGATACATAAATTACTGCTTTCATTTCTAAGTCTTCTAAAATAAATGTTTTTAAGGTTAAAAGAACCACTGCACTGTACAAAGCTTGGATAAGGGAATGAAGTGCTTTCTTTGAAAAGCCACAGTGTTGCTGTACACCTGAGAGCCTTGCTTTGAATCTCTCGGGTTCTGTCACCATCACTGTATTGAAGAGGTTGAGAATCAGCCTTCTTTTTTCTTGCTTAGAGAACAAATGCTTCATCTCCATCCTCGCTTGCCCAGGATGCAAGCTGAACCTTACACTGTTTTCCTGTTAAAGAACCTGCTGAAGTTTGCATGGTGGAGCTCAAGAGGTTGTTTTTCGTGTATGCTATGACAGTCTTCCACATAGAGAAATGGGGTTTTATTCACTAGTGTTTGCATTTCTGGTTGATAGCTGAAGAAACTACATTAGAGGTTTTTAATCAAATAAAACAGATGTTTATGTAGAGAAAGAGACAAGTTCAGAGACATACTAGCTCATATCCACTTGTACTATTCAAGGAGTTCAATCCTGGGAAAAATTAAAAACAAAAACAACAAAAAAAAACCCACAACAAAAAAAGCGCCTTTGTAATCCTCTGTTTGGCTTGACTTGTATCATATGATTTTCCCTCAGCACAAAATAAAAACTAAGCGAGCCAACATAGGTATAGGTATGAATACAAACTTTGCAAGGAATCTAAGCCAAAGTTATTTTAGCTATATTTTATACATGAATATATGAATGTAATCAGTTCACTTGGTTTAATCATTGCCTTTTTGCTGCCAGGGAAAATAAATTAGTAGAGTACAATAGGTCAAGGATCTGGTAGGGAACAGAATGTGCAGTTGTTAAATTTGTACAAACATGCAAAGAGCACAGCTACAGCTGGAAAATGCAATAGTGGATCCAACTTTTCCTTGAAGATTACATTTTAATAAAATGGGACTTCTTTCAGAGGATGCGCTCTTAGATTAGAATAAATTGATTCCTATGTGCTTCCACCTGTATGAAAAAAGACTGTATTCAAACAGTTGATACACTTCAGTAGCTTTTCTAGTCTACTCAGCTGACAATGACACTGCTCAGTCACATGGAGAAAAATAAACAACAGTTTAATAATGCTCAGGGTTTAAATTGGCAAAGTCAAATCCTCAAAAGTTGAAGTACAGAATCACAGTTTTGAACTTCTGAACTGAATCTGGCACTTCTGTGCATAAAATTTACCAAACCCTTATATATATCTCATTATATCAATATATGCACATTTTCCCTTTATAGTCCTTCTTTTAGGCAGCCTATAGAGTAGACAACTACCAGTGATCGAGTGGCAATTCAGTAATTTTTTAGTGTTCAGTGTCAGGTGCACGGTTCTATTTACTGCACAACATCCTAATATCACACTTGATTACAGATCTATTTCTATTCTCATGGGCTTTTCATGGAGCTTATTATCGCAGCATCTGAGTGTTTCACAAATGTTAACAGGTTTATCTTCACAACTCATTCTGAGCAGTGGTATTATTATAGACTCCTCTGAGAATTTCCTTGCCACTCTTTAATTATTTTCCACTGAATATTTGCAAATGGCAGCTTCAGACACTTTAGTTCAGTCAAAATTCGACAGATATTTGTTGGGCATCAATCAGCACCTCTGTAATTCCTGAACATCACCCTCACCAGTAATCTGACAGTAATCAGTAATCCAGTGCATGTTTCAAAAATAGGAAGGCTAGAAGGCTCATCAACTAAGCACTTTTTGTTTGTTTGTTTGTTTATAATTGTTAAACTTATGTATGCTCTCTGGCTTTGTTCTCATAAAAAGCTGAGCCTTTTTTTAAGAAAACAACTTTCTAAACCAGTTTTTGCTGTAGCCCAAGCTGTTTAAAGCCTGCAAAATGTTAAGCAATTGATAATGGGATTTAAGAAAAGCGTGCCAGACAAAACCAACCATAAATGATACTGCTTATAAACATCATGCAGCTCAGTAGCTTCAATTTGTTATACCCCAGTTGTTAAAATAAATAATGATGTATTAATATGATGCAAAGTATGTCAAAACTCTATTACAACATTATATATTAATTCTAATAAATATTTTTTAAGCCAGCTACCCAGTGTTAAGTCAGAGATTTTAAGTACTTGAAGAGTTTCTCCAGAATGTTGGCAGGAGCCCATTCTGTTTCCACCAGCCCTCCCATTGCTCTCATCGGACATGCTGACATCTGGTCTCCAAAGGCTACTTCCTTTCTCTCTGTTCTGCAAGTAGGTCATCTCATTGCAGCAGCACAGGAAGCAAAAGGTAGAAAAGACAGAAAAGGAAAGGAAAGTAGCAAAGAAACTGGAAAAGATCTGTCCAGATTTATAAAACTGACATCATCTGTCAACAGGAAAGCCAAAAGTAACTGTTTCGAAGAACTAGGTTGTAAACTGGACTTTTAATAAGATGCACACTCAGCAGCAACAGCGAAATTGTTGCACGAACAAAGTAGGAAATTATGCATTAAGAACTAAGTTATTTCCATGCTGATTAATCCTTTCCTTTCTTGTGTATGAAGTGAAGAACTTGCATTATGTGCATGAACAGCAAGGGCCAAGTTTAAAGGTTTTTAAAGCATTCTGCAATAGCGGGTTTTAGCATATATTCTGCATACTTTTTATGTGCCCTTACACTTAGTTACTGATGCAAAACATAATTCCCCTTAGGTGTCACCTTGGAGGTGCTGAAATGGCTGTGAAAATCCCTAGGCACCAGTTAGCAGAATTAATGCATGTGAAAATAACATATCATGGCATTACATGGTGGCAGTCAGCTAGCCTCAGCTTTTTGGGCTGTAAAGCTCTCTACATATCATCTTCTGAGCATGTTTTATTTTATTTCTGCTTAAGTGAGTTTTGCTTTTATGCCTAATACAGTGTTTTTCTTTTCAGAATCTGACCTAAAGTATCAAACTAGTAATTGTATCTCGTCTACATGTATGGCCTTTGGGAATGCTGGTGACCTTTGAGGGGAAGAGGTTAAATGTAATTTTGATGTGAGTGTGGAGCAGTTTTATAGGGTATTAATTGGATATGGAGAGGCAAGACATTTTATGGGTATATACAGTTGAAGAGAAGATGAAAGGGTTTGAGGTATGTCAGGAAATGAAATCTCAGGGGGTAGTTTACATGAAAGCTATGAGAGAATAACTTTAAAACACTGCAGGGATTCCTCTGCCAAAGCCACAGATGTGGGGAAGGGCAGCAGGCATGAGCCTTCCATGGTGCTGAGTTACCACCTCTGGAGCACTGGGATAGAAATGCTGTCGTTGCTTGCACAGTTGCCCTCTACAAAGATGCTTTCATCCTTAACATCACCTTAGATTGGTAAAGAATCACAAAGAGCAATGCTTATAAGGTGGAAGACACAAGAACAGTTTCCGTCTCTTTCCTTGTAGATTTTGCTAATGCCCTCCTGTTTCACTTCCTGCAACTTTCTTTTAAGGAAGCATCCCAGATACCTTCACAGTTAGTGAGGAAATTTCTCTGTTCTTCATTGAATCCTCACAGTTTTCAGTGGGCTATTGTGGCCTTAATCAAATGAGCCTGAATACTTGTCATATCTGACTTCTAATACTAGCATGTATATTGTTAAATGAAAAAGAAATCATTACTTCTTTTTGATTTACACGTTATTACAAATTTAAAAATTGTTTATGCAACAAGAAGATTCAAATCATAGACCCTTGTGCAAAAGGTTCATCTGCTTGAAGCAGAGAGAAGATGATTTAGAGATGCTGATGTTCCCACCCATCATTGTCCAAAATAGTACAATTAATCGAGTTTAATTGAATGTGGCAAAGATAAAAATCTGTTAACGTTTCAGAATATCTGTATAGGTTTATGATAAATTTAAAACTGCTTTACAGTTACTTAATGACTGAAAGGGAAGGAAATTTGGTTAAAAGAAAAATTAAGTTCATACTGTTTAAGTACAGGTATGTCTTGGACATGTACTCATCATCATTTGAGGCACCGTGATGGATAACTGATAGCATAGTTTGAGCAAACGCAGAGGAGTAAATCTTGACCAAGACTTCTAATCTTTAGGTTAGTAAAAGATGCTCTTCATGCAGGTGTTCAGGCAGACTGAGGCGATGAGGATAAGTGCATGCTGCTGGGTGGCAAAGATGGCCTTCAAAGAGGAACATAGGATGTTGATAGCCTAAATATCTGTCCTTACCTGTTCCTTAGGTTAGTCCCTTGTTTCTACACCTTCATTTCACTGCAAAGAGGTGGCAAATAAGGATGCTAGTGAGGTGGTGCCAGGAATACTCCAGGGACTTAGTAGATTTTATGCCTCCTGTGTGCTATTCAGCGTAAACATAGCTAGGACTCTCTGAATGTGTCATAATAGCCTTGATGTAGGTCTCCAGCTATGAGTATAAAATGCGTACAAAAGAGCCAGAAGTGACAGAAAATAGTCTAGAAGAACCTAATATATCAATGCAAGTCATTGAGTAATTACATCATTCTAGTCTAGTTTTGTAAAACTACTCATTTTTATCCATACTGCAGCTACAAAGCCAATGCCGATTAGCTCTCTCAGAGCTGCAGGTTACTGTTACTTTAAGGGAATAATAATGTTGTGGATAGGGACCAGAAATTATAATTATTGCTGGGGACTGAGAAGAAAATCCATACTTGTAAAGTCTCCTGGAGTACAGGGAAGTACACTGACATCTTTAACGTTGGTAAAATCCGATATGCAGATGCTGTTAATAATTTGACATTCTGCTTATTCAGTTTTCATCAGGCTGTGACACAAAGAAAGTTCGTTTAATCTCTAATGTTCCTAGGCTCTACTGTGAGGTTTGTGCAGCACATTTCCCTTGCAGTATTTTAAAGTATTCTTATTTAATTTTTCTCTTTATTTTGTTACCAGCCACTGTCAAGTGAGAGGTGGAAGATCCCAGGTTTTGTGACAAGACTGCTTGAATTGATATGAGTCTTCTCTAGCTCCTGTTCTTGATCAGATAGTTCTTTTGAATGTTACTGCATTCAAGTGTGAGGATCTGCCAGATTTAATTCCTCCACAAGGCCAAATCTTTATTCAGTATTTAAATTCAAAAAGAGTCCCATTGACACTTAATGCTTGTGCCAGAGTAAGATTCAAATGCCAAATTAATTGAAAAATTAAGTTGTGATCTTGACAACTTCCTATAAGCCACTTAAATAATACATCAGCATCTAAATGCTCTTGCTGAGACAGTGTGATCTTTCAGATTATCCAAAATGTTGCTTCTGCTTGTTACACCTTGATGCTCCCTGCAGAAATGTTTTCTGTTTTGAGGAATACAGAGTGAACAGCAGAGCTCTTGATCTCGGTGAGTAGATACCCACCCTAGCAGCATAGTTCCAGGCAGTCGAATATTTGAGAATATAGGTCGATTATGAGGGAGAAAACCAGGGACAGAGAGGGGATTTAGAGGAAAAGCTTATCTAGGTAATTGCCATGAATGGTTATGGATCGTCTAAGATCTCATCAAACCTTAAATCAATAGATGTTGATATCAGTTTATTCACAAGGAGAATTCTCTAAATATGCCAGGAATTCCAGCTGCCTCCAACTAGCTGCCAACATGTCCAGCCCAACCCAACTCTAATAGCACAGTGACAATTTACAATACAACATCTGCAGCCCACTGACATTTTGGAAGCGAAGTTTCTTGTGCTGAATATCAAATTAAGGGATACCATACAGAATACATAGTAGTTGTTTCAGAGGAAGATGTAGAGAAATCATTTTAAATGAGAGGGAAAATGAATAAATATTCAGGGGTGGGGTGTGTGGATAATTTGGGTTTCTCTCCATTCTTCAGATTTTTCCCAAACATGCCGTGTGCTATGACATAAACTATTGAGTCTGTCTGGATTGAGCACATTTGCTCCAGCCAGGTTCTACTCTTTACTTCAGAAAAGGAACATTTAATTTATTTGGGAGTATGCACTTTTGTATATACTTGACTTCTATTATCAGTGACTTTCCTCTCCCTTTCTTCCCATTCGTGTGCCTTCTTTCAGAGTGGACTGTAAGCTCTCACATGTAGTTGGCACAGAGCTTTGGAGGCCCTGATTCTGACTGGTGCCACTCAGAGCTATTACAGTTGCAAGTAAATTACAGCCACCAAATGCCTGAACTACTTTTGCTTGCTGTAGTTTGCAGATCTCTAAGCTAAAACATACAACTTTGTATGGAGTTACAATTAGAATAAGCCAAACAGATTTTCGTGTTCTTCAGTGAAGAACTATTTGGAGTTACTGTCTTAATAGTAGTACTGTTGCAACCTCAGCTTTTGTGCCTAGAAGTTTAAGAAAACACTTCCTGGTTTTTTTGTTTTGGTTTGGTTTTAGGTATATGGCAGTTTTCATCCCCTACATCATAGAAGTATTTACAAACATGACTTATTGAACTTCACAGCACTCAAGGAGGTAAGCAAGTTTTTCTCTTTTAAAGATTAATTCTCTTGTGACTGAAGCAGCTGATGTCCATATGGGTATTGTGTTTCATCTTAGCTCTATTGCTGCTTTCTCGGTGTATCATTTAGTTCCGAATCAGCGCTCAATTGTCAGTTGTTTTTTCCAGAGCCATCAGCAAATACATGTACCACATTAGGCCTGAGATGTTTAAAATACAGGCAGCCTTAGTAATCTTTAGCTTAGAATTTCTCCTGTGAGTTAACAGTTTCAATGTTTGATTTAATTTGAGATTTGCAAAGCTTTGCTGATGGAAAAAGATAATAGCCAATTATTCAAACTAGTTTTAACAACTTCTTTAGTGCAGAAATCCTTCTAAGCAGGCCCCTAGTGCATTTTTCTCAAATGGCATATTTTCAGATTTTTAATATTGTATTGCTGTCATTGTGTTGACTGCATAAATAGCCCATAAATAGCCCATCTTAACATCTATGTATACCATCAACAAAAAACATTCTTCTGTGGTCTGTGCCGAGTGCTTTCTGCTTTAAAAATGTTGTCTGCATTTTAGCAACTTGTGTAAATTCCAGCCTTATTTTTATGCAAAATAAGTCAATACCAGTTCAAGTAGGTAAATGATGAATAAAAGCTAAGTTTTAATTTTCTGAGTTTTTCAAAGTTGAACTCATATGTTGTATGTTTTGACACAAAGGCAGTTTGAAAACAAGGGTTTGTGTACTACTAATTTCAGTGTTGTGCTGAGAAAGGAAATGAAAGGTGGAGTAGAAAATGAAGATTTTTTTAAAACACTCGTTATTTGTCACTGGAAGTCTTCTTGTGAACAAACTTGGTTAACATACATTATTGCTCACAGTATTTAATGGAAGGACCCTCTGTCTCTGTTGACCCTATCGTAATGACTCACTGTGATTAAGCAAGGCCAGCCTGAACAGGTTGTTCCTAGTTTACCTACTGCAGCGCTACCAGCTACAATATAAAAGCCTCTCCATTTCCCATGAAAGTTCCCATTCTGGAGTCTTGTAGCCTAATTCTGAGCTGTATTTAATTGGGCATAATATCCCTTGTCCTCTGTTACTACAGTCATACAGCCTTTCCATCTGTTTCAGTATTTTCCCAAATGTTAAAAATTTTTTGAAATATTTCCAACTGTTACTCTGGTTATCTTTCCACACCTTACGCAGCAGTTTTTGCTTTTACTGGCAAAGAAAGAAACCTAGCACTTTCCTTAAAGAAAAAGAAAAAATAAAATTGCAGTAAGAACCATGCAGTTTGTTTGCTGGCGTTTGAATCCGTTGAATTGTATCTACCCTCCATTCTAAATGCTATCTTGCTAGCTCAATATTTCACCAATAATCATTTTGTTACTTAGTCATCATTACAAATTAACAAACATAGCTAGGATATCTGTTCAGACCGCAATCAGCTCATAATCGAATAGCACACTCACTGTGATGTGGAAACGGAAGGAACTTGCTGCTTCGGGTGTTTACCTGGGTATTATCAGCTGTATGGGTCTGAAGTACTAGGTTCTGCAGTTAAACCAAAATTCTTTTTGCATCGTTGTCTTCCTTAATGCCCTTTCTCATTCTTTTTTGGCTCTGCTCTCTGTATTTAGTAGAATTCATATGTGCTTTGTTTGGTCTGTGTGATACTATGTAAAATTAATCATGTAAAATTAAATGCAGTGTTTTAAACAGTATACATCAAGGGTCACTTACCTGTTGTGCTGGAAATGATCTGATAAAATAAGATGTCAGCTTCTGGAATGCTTACTTTAGCTTTCTCAAACACAGTAGTTCAGTTCTCCTGCTTCAGACTAGGACTGGAGCACAGATTTTTATGAGTCAGAGGATGCACTGGTTTCTTCCAGTGTGGCAATTGCACATTTGGGACTTCTGTAACTGCAGCCAGAGTTCAGGCTATGTTCCAGAGAGTGCAGGGCACAGGTAATGGCATGAACCTTGCACTTCAGCTTTTTTGGAATAATAAAAGCCCAAATCTTGCTGTGCAGCAAAGTGCTGTTTTAGGTTTGTCCCCAGGAGGAGAGGCTTCAAGACATTATGTGGTTCTGTGTCTCCCCAGCAGGATACTGCTGACATCACACCAGATTACATGAGGCTTAATTAGTTCTTGTTTCAACTCCAAGGAGGCACGCTACCATCTATTACACAAAGACTTAGAAATCAAGAAGTGGGGTTACCAACCTCTATTACTAAAAATCAAAGGAGCATTTTAAAAAAATAAAACCTTGCTATTGATTCTTGATTTGTTTCACATTTACAAACTCCTTGGCCTCATTTTTTTTTTTAAAAAGGGCAACCAACAGATCTAAAAACCATCAGAATGGGGTTAGTGCTGAAAAACCACTTTATAAACCATGGTGTTTTCTAACTGAAACTATTGAATTGCTATGTCAATTTTCTTGTCTCCCAGAATACATTTGTTTCACCTTATTCCACTGGTTAAATGTCACTATATTTATGTGTACATCATGCACATATTTATCATATCATTAAAGTTAACATGGCTTTGCTACAGGTGCCAAAGCAACCTAATTGTACCCAGTATTAAATGGTCTGCATGTTCCACATCACATGCTATCCAACAAATTAATGTCATATACATAGCACAGAGTTTTATTGTCTTTTTTGCAGGTCCAGAAAACCCTTTTTTTTTTCTACTTAAATGTCAAACGTTATTTCTGTTATACGAGTCTTGCTCAGCCTCTTAAGGGTCACACTTGTTCCTACTTGCAACACCATAATTACTGAGATGTCCCAACAGTCAGGAAAGACAGATTTCAATAGCAAATGTGTGAGGTGAAAACATCAGTAATGGTCACTTGCCAAAGCGAACTGCTCCGGAGCAGGCACATCTGCACTGGAGAGGGAAATCACAGCAAAAAAGAGGCTTCTCCAGAGCTTTCCTGAGCTGGTGAAAGGCCAAGGCACTGCTGGGGGAAGGCAGCTCATCGGAGGGCTGCTGACCAGGCAGGGGCAGAGCCAGCCAGCACTGCTGGCGACATCCCCACTCCCATAAAAGGGAGCCTTACGGAACACCCACAGCCAGGGTAGGACAGCCTACAATATAATGAAAGCGTTGTTCTGGCACAACAGAAACATGAGTCCATCAGAAATGTAAGACTGGCAGGACTTAGACAGTACAGTATGTTTTAGTAGAATGAGGGGCCAGTCTACTCAAAGCAACATGTATTGTAACTGTAGGACCAGCGAGCACCTGATTTAAATACAATTTGTTTTTCAGTCTTCTTTGTATATCTAGGTTTACTATATGTATGTGACTTACTAAGTCATGGTAATCCTTTGATACCCTTACCTCTTTGTTATTTTATTTTTTTTTCCTAGTGATGTTTCAGGTGTTTTCACAGTTTGGATATAGATCAGTATTACATGTTCATGTCTTTTCTGAAATATCTCTCAGGGTCATTAAAAATTGATCGTTTAATGGTGAGTAATGCAAACATACTTTTTGATGGACATGTTGCTGTGTGAACTCTAGAGGCTATGCTGTTTTGAATTTGTAAGCAGTGACTGGAATACTCTTTGCCTAAATGACAAAGCTGAGTGCTTAGTTTTAAAAATTTGAATAAGTATCTGGCTTTGTTTTTAATTAGTCTTGTTAACTTGTTTTGTCACAGTATCTTTTCAAGCGTTTAATGGAAATATCCATCAGAAGGATATCAATATATTTCTGTTTCTTGATTTTCTCTCATATGGACTTCTTTTTCCGTGTAGTAACCTGTTCCCTCCTCCAGTCTGGTAATGCACTGAACTACCTTATTGAAACTCTTCTGCATTTCTAGACCAGTGGCCACTGCAGATTCAAAGATGGAGTCACAGTTGCTCTAAGCATGTGTAGGGAGTCTCAATACAACCTGGATAGATCAGGTGTATGCAACCTGTAATCTGTCTGTAGACATTCAGTGTCATGCCAGAATTGCTATTCATATGAAGCATATACCGTTCCAGCACAGTCTCCTCAGGTTACTGTAATTTATGTTCTCCTCAGTTTATCCATGTTACACAGAGCAGCTTGGACTGAGTATATGCATGCCTGGTGTAGAGGCAACACCCCGAGTTCAGCAGAGAGGCTCTCTGACTTCATCTTTCTCTCATTTTGAAACCAGAGTATAACCCAATAACCTTGTGCCACATTCTGATATCTCTTAAGGTTATTTCAGGATAAAGCCTTCCCTCACCATGATGAAACAAAGATTTTTTATTTATTTATTTTTTCATCTTGGGATGTCTTTTGAACAAGTTAATAAAGCGTATGTATTTAACCATTCAAACTTACTTTGTGGTTGGCACTAATGTTCTAATTTTTGACCCACTTTTGTTGGGTTTAGTTTAGCACTCATATTAATGTTACTATTTTGTTAATATTAACAGCAATAATATGAATGAAACTGTAATAACATTATTACCGCTTACTGTTGATAAATCCAATCCAATTATGAATTGTACTGGTGTAAGTAGGATCAAAACTACATCTTGTGTCCTTCTGATTATGAAATGCCATGCAAAATTACAGCCCTATGTATTTATGTGAATGTTTTGTTTTATTCAAGAGAATAAACTAGATCATTATCTGAATTAAATAATTTTTCATCCACTTCCCTCCCATGGGATTTCACTGTTTTACACCACTTAAATTCTTCCAGAGCCAAATCAGTAATAAACAAAACCGCATAGAAGATACTCTTAAGTGTAGAAGAAAGGGTAAGGTGACCTAGCAACTCTTTGTCATCTTTCATTTTTATGATTCCTTGGGAAAAAAAAAGTCTTTTGAGCTGAGTATGTTCATTGTAGCAAAATTACTATGAAAGATTCCCATGGGACACTTGCATAACTGGCCATTAGGAAAAAAACTGGCACAGTCAGGAGAATGTAGTCGATACATTTTCTGTTCTCATTATTGTCTTTGTCCCAAGTGTAGGACAGGGTTATATAATCGCAGTGAGAATCTGTCTTGCATTATAACGCACTGATCAGTGACTGAGGATCTCGCCAAGATGAGAAGATGGCATTCAAATTAACCCAGCCTTGGGACAAATTGAAAACTCTGCCTGAACAGAAAAGGGCTGAAAATGAGCCCATCTACAATAATGTTAAACTTCTCGCAAATGTTGCAGAGTATACAAAAATCTCAGCTAGCAGGTTCATTACTGTTGTTATAAAAGCATAAGATAAACAATATAAAATCTAGTTCGGGCTATAGCATTTCCTCATGTCAGTGTTCAAAGTTATTGTAGTGATTCTTTACTGTACTGCTGTTAGGAAGTTTCACTTCCAAAGAAAATATGTCGCGTTGAAGAATATTGGTACTGATGTTCCTCAAAAGTAGTACAGTTTTTCTGAAAGAATAAAAATTTTAGTATTGGAAACCAATCTGAAGGCTAAATATATTTCTAGTGCAAACACAACCACTTTTAACTCCTCCTGTAATTCATGATAAGGTTCTGTCTTGGCAGTGTCAGTCTACAGGATGTTTGAACACAGTTGTGACCACACTTATGTCGATGGGAGTGAAAACATCTGGAATCTTACTAATTGTGTGTGACTTGAAAGCTCACTGAAATCAGTGGGAAGGCATCTATTGATTACAGTAAGTGCTGGAGTGGAAGGTCCTTGCCCTGGTGATTCTGATTCTCCTTTCTCCTTCAGGATCCTTACAGGAGTTGTGTACAGCACCATGGACAACTGAGTTCCTTTCCAGAAAGGCTTTTCATTGACAGTGATTTTGATAGGTCATTTAAGAAATCCTTTAAAAAGTGCTTGAAAGATATGAAATGATATCTTGAAATGTATGTCATGGGGCAGTGCAGCAAAAGGGATAGCAACACAGGTTACTGGACTGCCTTCCCTAGCCACCAATTTTTCTGTATAATTTTTTATTATTGTTTTAGTACCTTATTAACAGTTAATTTATATTACTATATAAAGAGACTATTGAAATAAATAAAAGATCTGTCAACTCTTCCCTGTATGTTCCCCTGAATAAGCTCTGAAATAATGGTTTAAACAAGGCAAAATAATTTTAAAATAATTTTTTAAAGATACATCATTATTTAATTTTCTATCATGATGCCATAGAAGGCCATGTCTTGAATTGTTAAATTTCAGTTACAGATACCAGTCCACCTACAGTCAAGACATTCCCATAATCAACTGCAACTGAAAGAGTTTATCGTGATTTTTTTCTGTTTTAATGGACAAGAACATACAAATACAGTGTGTGACTACAGGTGCAGAGCTTTTCTATAACTGTTTAAAAAGCACTGTGTCTAAATTACCAAAGACTCCTGAATAAGCAGGTTTCATGTTTGCTTAAGAAATAAAATAGGCTACAATTAGAAGCATCAGTAGGGAATGATACATATTCACTAACTTGGATGTTTGTGCAGTCCAACTGTATTGATTTTTGGTGTTATGGATTGCATTCTATATCTGTCTGTTTAGCTGTGATGCTGAGATCAGTGTGCCTAGGGGTGTTCTCCGCTTTGCTGAGACACAGCAGTGTGTTGGCATCAGGCATTTCCAAAACACAGAGAATTCAATCAGAAACAATACCAAACTAATGTAAAACTGGTATTTGCAGACCACTTTTGGTTTTTTTCTATCCTATTTGGGATTCAAGAGCCTGCACATTACTCTATGTAACAGCAGGTTCTATTCAGTACAAGGAAGTGACATAGCTGGGCTGCAAGTATATTCTGTGTTCCTTGTGCTGTTATAATAGGAAATTGCATCCAAGCCTTTGTCCCTCTGTAGCTGTAGTACGTTCGTCTTCCCACTAGGAAGAACACTAAACCATTGCACTCCTCTTGTCCCCTGCCAAGACATCCCACACATAGCTGCAGCAGCCATAGTGCAGTCAGCGACTTGACAGAGAGTACACATATGACCAGGGAAGGATCAGCCAAAAACATATAGTAAGAGAATACTGGAGACTGAAAGTTTTGTCTTTCAGTGAGTTCTTGTGGTCAAATTTCGTTATCCGGTTACTTGTCCTATTGCTCACAATTCAGTTGCGTCTCGGTACTATAGATTATATCCTCTGAGACTTCCAACCGAGTTCACGTAAAGGGCATTTCTGCACTGTTTAAAACTTAACATGGAGCCAATGAGATATTCTTAACTGTCAGTAAGCATTTATGTTTCAACTTGAAAATGTTGCTATTGTCAGAGTTTTCTTCTTTAGGAGAATGAATCTATTTATATGCTTGGAATTACTTAAATACAGTCCTAGCTTTGTATGCGTTAATATCCTGTTCAAAGTCTTGGGAGTTAAAATGTAAAAAGTGGAGTGGAAGAATAGAAAAGATATATATAGGTTTGGTTTTAAGTATTAAAATGCTGTGTTTTCAAAATATACATTGTGGCCTCTAAATTTGCTACAAGTATTTGGTTTTGACACTGAGAACTAATGTGTTTATAAACTTCAGTAATCTGTAATTAGCACTTGTACGTTACTGATAAACTACTTTACTACTTTTGCTGCCTTTAACATCAGTACCTACCATCCATATATCAGCATGTATAGAGTTCATGCTGATACAAGGTTTATTTGTAGGAATAATTTTTGAGGCTTTTGTTATTGTAGTGATATATATACCTTTAGGCTATAGTGCAAAGAATGTTATTTCCCTGTAGAATATTTAACCAAATGTAACATGAAAGATAAACCATACTTAGATGTTACGAAAAACAACATAATTTGAGAATAACTGTGCTAAGAAATGCTCGTATAGTACAGTGATTGAGGAACAAAACACCATGCTGTTTTTTGACAAGTATAGTTGTTTTTTTCTATTCTCATTTTCTATTATACTGCCAGTCTAATAATAAAAATTCAGTATTTCAGTTGTGATATTAAAATATGTCTGGTGTAAGAAAGTGTGTGAATTAATGTAGAATTCAACTGAGAAATAGGATTATTGAAGTGGTCAGCAGCAGATGATCATTATGAAAAGCAGTTAAGCTCACAATGAGGGCTGCATCCAATAGCAACTTTCTGGCACAGGAACAGAAAATATTGCTAAGTTTTCCAAGTACAATTTAGTTTGACCTTCAATTAAGTACTGATCTCTATATGGTAACTAAATTTCCTTATCCCTAGGGTGGTCACTTAAGATAGGTGGCATTGTTTGTGTAAGGTATTTGCACTGTAGAGGCTTAAGAAAAGCATGCGAAGAATAACTCTTTCCTCTTTCCTTTTCATCAGCTGCCAAGCCATAACTTTCCTGAAGTAATTACATTTCTTTTGTGCTGATACCCAGCAGTGCGTGTGCATTTCACTTGCTTGGAAAAGTCTCATTGTGCTTTTGTTGCACTGAAGTCAATTAGAGGTAATAGTAAATGATTACATGGAACATCTTGGAAGCTGAAAGATAACACAGCCCTTATATGTTCTGTGTGTCCATTTAGCATTCTCTTATTTGTACTCCCTTCTTTTATGTAATTACTTCATCTTTTTATGTCACTCATTTCTAAGATCACTCAGAGATTGATCCCCTCTTGCTGCATTTGTCAGTCAGTTCCAATGACTGAGTTTCTGTTGTACACAGAAGTTTCTCCTAAGTTCTCTTACAGAATAGTCCTTTGTACATCCAGTTCATAACATCTTGTTTTAGCCCTCTAAGCTAGCAGACCACCTAAGATATATAAGTTTGTGTGTATTTGCTAAGCAACCTTTCTCAGCTATGATGGGGTGTAAGTCCATCCCTGACCCTGGAGTAGGGTCTGTATGCATCTCACCTGATATTTGAGGATGGTGTATGGTCAGATTGGAGGAGCAATGGAGAAAGAAAAAACTAGGAAGAAGACTTCAAATAGGATGGAAGGAGAAGATACTTCAGTTTTTCCTCTGATTGATGAGAGAGGAGAAAGCTACTAGAAAAATGTAAGAAATGTTTCGGCTTAGATGGAAAGGATCTGTAAGCTGAAGCCAGTCTCGTGCAGCAGAGCTGCGATGCATTTAGTTTGCTGGACTTTCTGGTTATCACAGAATCACAGAATCTTAGGAGTTGGAAGGGACCTCGAAAGATCATGCAGTCCAACCTCCCTGCCAGAGAAGGATCACCTAAACTAGGTCACACAGAAACGTGTCCAGGTGGGTTTTGAATGTCTCCAGAGAGAAGGAGACTCCACAACCTCTCTGGGCAGCCTGCGCCAATGCTCTGTCACCCTTACAGTAAAAAAGTTTTTCCTCATATTCAGATTGAGCCTCCTATGCTCCAGCTTGCTCCCATTGCCCTTTGTCCTGTCATCGGCTGTCACTGAGAAGAGCCTGGCTCCTTCCTCCTGACACTCATCCTTTATAAATTTATGAGCATTAATGAGGTCACCCCTCAATCTCCTCTT
>NW_010165365.1:0-1527 GCF_000695765.1 Mesitornis unicolor | reverse complement strand
CTCCCAAGTCCCAGTGGACTCACAGGGTGGTTAGTTGGTATTTTCTTATTTGGATTTAGTATTACATAGATTAATCTAGAAAAAAAACCATCCTTAGCAGAAACAAACACAACTTTTGGCCTTTGACTTACGGGATTTCCTTCCATACTGAACCAAGATGACCAGAGCTTATTGGCTTAATCATGGTTAGGATTCTTTACTCTGAATTTTGGTAATAGCACAGATTAACTTTTTAATTAGTAAACTGAGAAATAATATAATGGGAAGCACTTGTAATAAGCATATTTAACTTTACCTTGAAACGGTGTTTTTCATTAAACCTAGCATTTCTTTATCTGTTAGCCATCAACATTATATCAACTACTGTGATCTCAGCTTCTGATTCAGGTAACAGACACTCTTAAACAAGGCCATTATAAGGTTCGTGTCATAAATAATACAAATAATGGAAATTTCTAAATGAATTAAAATAATTAAAGGAAAAAAGCCAAATTCCTTCACACTTTGTCAGTGTGTCAACCCATCATTTGTCTCAGCATGTGAACATGTCACTCAATCAGAGCAGTAGCCTTCTATGAATGAAGGCAATGGGAAATAAGCAATATTCATTTTAATAAGTATTTCATAGCACTTTATGGAAGAGTATCTCAAAGTTTTCTGCAATGTGAGATAGAAATGTAATCCAGAGATGTCTTTGCGGATTTTTTCTTCCATCCTTGCTTATGTGGGCATCCTCTGCTATTAATAGAGGAAATATTCACACACCAACATGGGAAATACTCGTTAAATAAAGATCTAAAAGAAGTGAGAAATAAGGATCATAAACTTAATGGGAGCAAACAGCTCTTCAGATCACCATCACCTGCACTACAAAATGTGCTTTGAAAAACTGAGACTATAAAGGAAGTTATCATCCTTCACAGAATATATAAGTAAATTACAGCACTGAGCAACTAACTACTAGTAGGTAGCTCACCTACCTGATTTCATGGACCTTTCAAGCACATTAAGGGATTCTTTAGCTATTTTCTCATTCTTCTCCTCAGGTGACCGTCGAGGAATTGCAGCCGTTTGTGATCCTTTCCGAGCAGGGACGTGTTGCCCTTTTTTAGTGTCTGAGTCTCTGGACTCAGACAAGCTCTTCCCATCACCGGATTCCTGAAAGAAACACTAACACACGTTAGCAATGTAATTGCCATACATTTTTCCCATTTTTCCCATTTGCAGTTAAGCTCTATGTTAAAAATCACTGTTTTCTGCTATTTCAAAAGGTCAGGGGTACCAGTGGACACTTCTTAACCAGTTTTAGCCATGAATCTACATTTATGATTAGAAAGTGCATGTAAACCCAAATTAAACACAACAGCTTACATGTCAGAATTGCAAAAACTATTCAGAATTAAGACAAAAAGGATTACTAATGATTAAACTCTGATGAATATCACACTATATACTAAAAGACTCTTAAAAAATTGTAATACAAATATCTCACTGCTCTTGCAAATTATGCTTTGGTTAATAAAATGA
>NW_010165364.1:0-3854 GCF_000695765.1 Mesitornis unicolor | reverse complement strand
CCCCAGCCACAGCCATGCCAGTCTTGCAATGCACTGCCCTTTCCCAAAATAGGGAAATCCAAGCGCTCGAGCCTTGTGGGAGGGTTAGAGCACCCTTGATAATATTTCAAGCTTTAAGCCATAACCACTCTTGGTCAGTGCCGGTGCTCAGCAGCGTATGGAGAGAACTGGGATTCAATGCACATGATCAGCCAGTCTCTGTCCCCACCTCCCCAAAAAAAGCTTTCAATGCAATTCTTTTTTGGTCTAGAAAGGCACAAAAGGGCTGTGCCTTAATATTTTTTCTCCCTCTCCCTTCAGAGTGCTGCTCTGCTTTGTTGACTTTGCCTTACCCCAGGTGTAAAACCTGTTTGTGTTATTTTCCTTGCTGCTCTGTCACACTCCTCCCCTGTAGCCTGGAGCCGTGCGGGGATGGGGGGGACGTTGCTTGTTTCCCCTAGTCGGCTCCTCCACCATTTGCATGAGGAAGTTATCGTCAATGCACTGGAGGAACCTCCTGGACTGTGGCTGGCTGGCTGAGTGGTCCTTCCAGCAAACATCAGGGAAGTTAAAATCTCCCACGACAACCAGGGCCTGGGACTGTGAGGCCGCTCTCAGCTGCCTGTAGAAGGCCTCGTCAACTTCCTCACCCTGATCTGGTGGCCTGTAATAGACACCCACAACAGTGTCACCCCTGCCAGCCTGCCCCTTAATTCTCACCTACAGACTCTCAACTCTCTCCTCATCTGCCCCCGGACAGTACTCAATACACTGTAGTTGCTCTCTCACGTAGAGAGCAACTCCACCACCTCTCCTTGCTGGCCTGTCTTTCCTGAAAAGGACATAGCCATCCATGACCACATTCCAGTCATGTGAGCTGTCCCACCATGTCTCTGTAATTGCCACCAGATCATAATTTCCCGACTCCATTTGCGTGACTCATTCCACTATGTTTCTGTGATAGCTACTATATCGTAGTTATTCTGATGCACAATGTCTTCCAGTTCCTCCTGCTTATTGCCTGTGCTGCGTGCATTAGTGTAGAAGCACTTCAGTTGGGCTTTAAGGCCCTGTCACCATTTCTCGGGGAGAAATCCCATCAACGAGTCATTGATCATTGATGAGGTTCATTTAAGCAACTTGTTTTTCTCCAAGATCACAAGCTCCCATAAAGGTTTCTATAAATTAATTAGTCTGAGCTTTTTGTGTGCTGGCACAGCCTCTTCGATGGTGCTTGCTGCAGAAAATAAAGATGCAGCACTTCCCTGGTGGGGCTTTGGTTGGATGCAACAGCTTTCAAATATCTAAGAGCAATCAACACAACCTGCAATATGCCCCTAACTCCCATCTCAGTGTCACCAGCCTTTGCTGGGACCTCCTTTGCCCAGTCTTCTTTTGGACCAGGCAGGGATTCATCAGTGGGACAGTCCTGCCTTGTGGACAGGCACATCCAAGTCATGTCCCAGTGTCTCCAGTCCCAGTGTCTCCAACCCAGAGACTTATGGATTGGGTGGGCTCAGTGGGTTTAACCCACTCTTGACCCATTTGATCCCCATTCACACAAAGGGCTTTTTTAAAACCAGCTTCTGGGAGGGGGAGTGACCACGCAGGTGGGTCAGGAGGAAGGTCTTCTCATGGCGGCTCACAACTCCTCACCTTTCTCCTCCGAAGGATGTGCCTGCTGCTTTGCTCCTTGGTGAGGGAGACAGGACTCCAGAAATAATGATTTATAAGCAGCTTTTCTTGTTGGTACCTGTAGAGATGCAAGTAGATGGGATAAGCTCATCCCCAGGGAGCCCTGGCCCTTATTGCGACCAGAAAATCCCTTCTCCACCACAAACAAAAAAAAATAAAACCAGCAATCCTCATTGAAAGAAAAAAAAATTAAATAAAACGAATGGCAGCTTCTCTGAAACAGAGTTGGTATTCAGGCCATATAGGGTAAGATCTAACTGTAGATCTCAGCTCTGGGGAGATCCAGATGAATTCAGCCCAAGAGCCGGGTCTGGCTTGGGATGGGGAAAGCCCACAGGTGGAAACCACCACCCAGATCTCACCCCTTGAGACCTGAGTGGGTGGACAATGACCCCGTCCCAACCTCCCTGCAGAAAACCCTGCTGTGTCCACTGCTTTTGATGCGGTGACTTCTGGAGGCACACACACGCACGTGTGTGTACGAACATGTGGTGTTCGCAGTTGCCAGAAGTGGGAAAAACTGGGATCTCCAAGCTCAGTTTTCTTTAATATATTGACTCAGCTCAATTCTCTTATCCTCTTTACTCATCCAAAAAGGGGAGCCCATCAGCAGTGGAGGTCAGTGGGCTTTCCCAGCCTGGTAGAGCAAAGCACTGAAAGCAGAAGATGGCATTTGAGGTGTTAAAGGATAGTTTATGACTCTGGTAGTTGTGGCTATTAGTCATAAATAAGGGAGAAATTAATGTATTTCATTCACAATTTTTATATGCACTTTAAAAAAAACAGTATTACTTTTATAAAATGTTATCCCAGGAAGCACATCCTGCTACTAAAAATCTCTCAATATGAAAGGCAGTTTTTTAAAAAGTAAAATGGAATATAAAACAGTATAAGGAGAAAAATGCTTGCACAGAAGGGACCGAAACCCTCCTGCGGCCCTGCCCACTTCAGTACCTAGGAAAAAGCTCCGTCTAGATTAACCCATCATCCCGATTTTCATCCAGCCACTTCCCACAGGGAATTATGGTGGGCATGCCGGTTGCCAAGTTGGTGATCTCCATCCACTCCACCAACCAGCCCAGTGCCAGCCTGGTGTTGTCTTGCTCAATCTGGACTTTTCTTAGCTCTCCCATGTCCAGCATTTCCAGGTAAAACCTGTTGGTTTTGCCCCACTCTAAGAGGTTCCTGAACTTGTGCTTCAGCGCTCACTTTCCCGAGTACCCGTTCAGCCTGAAGATGGTGATGAAGACGTTGGTGTCAGTCCCAGCACCCTTTTCAAAGCCTGTGACCATGATGGTTTCATATTTGACTGGCACCAAGCTCTGGGCTTTGCTGGCAAAGCTCTCGGTGACCTTGGCACACTCGAAGACTTTGTTGTCCCACCTCTTGTAATGCAGATGGATTATCACGTTGCACCTGAAAAAATATATGCCAGAGGAAAATCAGCAGTATGTTAATGATGTGAAAGGCCACTTTAGTGGGCAAATGTTATGGACTGAGCAGGCTACTAAATTTCACAGTATTAATGCTGGTTCAGTGCTTTTCATAGAATCATAGAATCATAGCATGGTTTGGGTTGGAAGGGATCTTCAAAGAGTTTCTCTCTCGAAGGACAGCCATGATTGAACATTGCAACTGCAACTGGAACACTCAACATCTCCCTGGACAGCCACGTGCACATGGCAGGTTTGGTGGGGGAGACTTGTCACCTCTTTTGCCTGTGCAAAAAAGCCCTTGGCTCTGCAGCGATGCTCAGGGAGCACACAGCACATCCATAACTTACTGTCCAGCTGGCAGCTGGCCAGTGGCTGTAGCACTCTGCTTTTAATGATTAATTTAATTTCCAATGATATAGATAATTTCCAAATGAGTTGGGGTTTTTTTTCCTCCCCTCCCCCTTTCCCCAAATTGCAGCAGATCTTCATAGAGAGATGGGTGGGCAGACTTTGGCCTGTTTAGGGACTTGGTTGGCAGAATCCCCTGGGAGGAAGTTCTGAAAGGCAAAGGAGTCCAGGAAGGCTGGACACTCTTCAAGAAGGAACTCTTAAAGGCACAGGAACAGGCCGTCCCCGTCTGTCAGAAAACGAGCCGGCGGGGAAGAAGACTGGCCTGGCTGAACAGGGAGCTCTGGGTGGAGCTCAGGAAGAAAAAGAGAGTTTACGATCTTTGGAAGAAGGGGC
>NW_010165363.1:0-740 GCF_000695765.1 Mesitornis unicolor | reverse complement strand
GCATTTAGTGGCCAGCCCAGCCCTAAACCACTTTGGAGAGAAAGCAAAAGTTAATCACAAAGGCCAAGTCATGTACACCATGTAGCTGCATGCCTGGAAGCATGAAACTCAGCACTGGGCAAGGTGGCAAGCAAGAGCTTAAAAGGACCCGCCCAACCCAACCCAGCCTGTGATTTTGTGACCCAGCTCAGTAGTTTCACATGATTTGGGGCTGGCTCGGTGCAGAAATGTCCAGCAGAATTAGTGAAGATCGAGGCAGTTGCTCATACAGTGAGAAAGGGAAGCCTTTTTGTGGTTTTTCCTTCCACAGGAGGTTGAGATGTGCACAAGTCCCAGCTGAAAAACGAGTGTAGGTGTAAGATATGTGAGACATCTGGTACCAATGTCCCTGTCACTGCAGGGGTTGGACTGGGTCAGCTGTAAAGGTCCCTTCCAACCCAAACCATCCTGTGATTCTATGGATTTTAGGTACTGACCTTTACAAATGAGAAGTAAATAAAAAAATGAGGGGTAAAACGCTCACACAGTGGTAGATGAGACCCATCCCAGGCTCTCCACACGGATTTGAGGGCTGAGCAGGGGCATTGGAGCTGTGGGATGAAGGTTGAAGGGGAACAGGTACAGGGATGCTGCTCTGCAGGAGGTTTGGATGCTACCTGGACACGGACGATGGCGGCGGTGCTGCGGGGAGCGGCGCCGCGATCGCTGGCGGTGACGGTGAAGACGTACTCGGCGCGCTC
>NW_010165362.1:5814-20643 GCF_000695765.1 Mesitornis unicolor | reverse complement strand
GTCTTTTCCAACTGAGCGATTCTGTGATTACCCAGCTATGACAGCTTCCTTGATGAGATATGACAAAACTAAATCTTGCTTCGATTTTCATAAAGATCACACCAAAAATGAAAATAATGCTTGACATTAAGGGCATCTCATATGAATTATAAACTTCTTCTGGTCTTCACCATGGTGGTGTACTTACTATTTCTAAAACCATGGTAGTTTTTTGTTTCCATTGGGTGCAAATATCTTCTTAGGGACTTGCTGAGTGTGCAGATTTAGTCAAAATGACATGGGAATCCAAGCATGCTAGTCTCAAGACTACCTCCTGGAGTAATTGTACCGGCTTCCTTCTGAAGGATGGAATTCTCTTGAATCTCTTATCTTTCTCTGTCTCCATGGTTAGTGTGTGGTTACCCAGTGTAATGCCACAGAATTGTGGAAACGTACAGGTTGAAATTAAAATCTCTGGAAGTCACCCAGTGCAATCCCCTACTCAAAGCAGGTCTGGTTAGAGCAAGTTGCTCAGGGATTATGCCAGTCTTGTTTTAATATCTGCAAAGATGGGACTACTTTAACTACAATAGTTGACAACCCTTTTTCTTTTTCTTTTTTCTTTTTCTTTTTCTTTTTTTCTTTTTCTTTTTTTTTTTTTTAAATTATTTTATGCAGGTGAAATATTTCATGTCTGTTGCCTCTTGTCCTTTGACTGTAACTTTGAGAAGAGTGGCTCTATCCTCTCTCTGCTTTCCCCTTAGGTAGTTGCAGACAGCAATAAGATCTCCCTTTAGGCTGCACTTAAGGCTGAAATATCCAAGGTCCCTTAGATTTTTCTCTTATATCACATGCTGCAGCCCTTAAACCATCATGATGGCACTCCATTAGACTCAGTCCAATATGTCGATACCTTTCTTGTACTGAGAAGCCTGCTCAGCAAATTCAACTTGCTGTCCAACAGGGATGTCATCCTTATCATCCACTCATTCAGATTACAGCTCCCTAATTTGGCTACAAGGATGCTGTGGGAGACTGTGTCAGAAACCTTGTTTTACTAATATTATTCAGTGTCCACTGCTGTCTCCTTGTGCACAGAGCCAGCCATCTCATCACAGAAGGCAAACAGGTTTGTTAGGCATAATTTGTCCTTGGTAAATCCATGTTGTCTACTTGAACTACCCTCTTATTCTTTGTATGTCTGGAAATGGCTTCCAGGAGTGTTTGTCTCATCATTTTCCCAGAGACTGGAATGAATCTGACCATATCCCAACCATATCTGTTGTACCTCATATCCCCTTTCTAGCCATTCTGGTAAGCTACTAAATATAATCCATATCCAAGCAGACTCAGTACTAGTTTTGACAAATCAGGTGCTTAAGAGTTTCACTCTTAAGACAGATGAAAATGCACTAGCCACATAGCAGCTTTTAGGGAGTAGGTATGTTGGCTCTGATAGGCTATCATCTGATTGTTAAGGTGCTCCAAAGAGTGGTAAGTGATCTTGGTTTTAATCTCTTAGAGCTGAGGAGGCTTTAGGCCCATATCTCTAGCATTCTGAGCTGATGTACAGGCAGCTGCCAGATGGAAGGTAGTGCTCCAACTACAGATACTGTCATGTTTTGTAAAAAGCTGAATTCAGTCAAGATGTGTTAACATCTCTAAGGAACCAGATGTTCGCTCCTGTCAAGATGGCATCAGTTTGGACATGTTAAATATCCAGGACAAATTTGTAGGTAAAGGTGTAAGTACCAACATCTAATGTTTTAAGAGATTAAGCGTATTTTTGTGGCTCTTATACTGGGACCTAGATGCTTAAATCCTGCCTGAATTCTCTTACAGATGTGGGCCTGTGTCTTTATGAAGTGCTTTTCCACGGTGATGGCATGTCTGAAGACAGAATGTCCATGTTGTTTTGCAGTAACACATTGAATTGAAGGTCTCCCTAGTTTAATCTTTATTCTCTCAACTGTTCAGTTTCTGTCTTGGTACCTCTAATAAATTCTTGTTTTGTTAATGAGAATTTTATCTGAAGATTTTAAATTAACCTAGGTAATTATTACCTAAAGACCTCTACCTTTGTGTTAACCAATGTCAAACTGAAACTTCTAAACACTGGTTAGAACTGTCTGATGTCTAACACAGAATCACAGAATCGCTCGGTTGGAAAAGACCTCTGAGATCATCATGTCCAACTGTTCCTGTCTACCCACTAAACCATATCCTTAAGTACCTCGTCTACCCGCTCTTTAAACACATCCAGGGATGGTGACTCCACCACCTCCCTGGGCAGCCTGTTCCAGCTTCTGATGACCCTCTCAGTAAAGAACTTCCTTCTTATCTCTAACCTGAAACTCCCTTGGCAAAACTTGGTGCCATTTCCCCTTGTTCTATCCCCCATCACCTGGGAGAAGATGCATGTTTGCTTTGTACCTCTGTGATTATGCTTACTGGAACTTATTTGGTTGCTTAACACGTTGATTTGAAGTTCTTCAGTTCCTAAGTGAAAAGTGATTATTAGGCATTTACTGTAATCAGAGCTGGTTAGACCCTTAAAACAATGGTGTAACTGTACTGTTAAACAGTTCCCAACATTTTTTGTAGGGGAGCTAGAGCTTCTTCTTTATTACCTGTCTAAGAGAGCATGTCTCGGAAAGATAGGATTGTGACCAACTTGGACCTAACACAACTAATTAATCTGTCTTTGGGAATCTCATTGTGCAGTCAGTACAGATTCAACATAATATATAGCAGGGAGGAATTTGTTGCTCCCCATATAACAGGTGATTTGTCTTAAGGATGTAATATTAGGCATATATACTAACTTCATAAATTTGCATGCTTTCTGGTGCAAACACTTTCACAGACCAAGAGAAGACAGACATTGGTGATGTCTCCTCTTTATAACCTTCCTTCCCTCCCCTCCCCACTTCCTTATGGAAAGAGACCTTTTCATAACCCAGGCTCAGCTAAAGACAGTTTGCAATGTCTAGGTTGCTGCTCATGTGATGTTCATTTTCGTCTTGTTCATATGTTGATTTTTTAAATTCTGGCTTTTTTACCATTGGATTAAGACACTTACCTACCTTATGCTGTCCTTTAGCTTTCTTCAGCTGGTAGAGAAAGTTTTGTCAGACCTTTACAAGAATTTTTCCAGCCTCCTGTTTCACTTTGAGATGTAGTATTGTAACGCATATTATTTCATTGTGCCACGTTTCTGTCTGCATGTTCACTGCTTGTGCAATGTGTTTGCTCATTAAAACTGCAGGAATCTCCTTAGTGAAGCTGGAAACTTCCTCTTTGCACCAAGTTAATGTCTTAGGAAAGTCAGTTTGCTTTACTTTGCATACTATTCGGATTTCTTGTAGTATTAATATTAAAGCATCTGGTCAAGCAGCTCCTTCCTGTGATTTCTTCCTACCCCTTTTATCCCCATATTTATCTCCCTTTCAGGCTTTATTTGGAATGCTTTTTGATATAACTGTTATTACCACTGTGTTGATCCAAGTCAGCTTCAGTTGCTTCTTCTAAAATAGTGTAGAAACATGGTGCTAAAGTTATTCAAGATACAGTTGGAATTAAGTTTGCTCTTAATTGGTTTGGATTAGAACACATCCCAAGGTCACTTCCAACCTGAATTAGTCTACGATTCTGTCATCTGTTTGTTACACTTGAATTAAATAAATCAAATATTTTAAGAATAGTGTATGTGGATAAATAGAGTTATAACGATAGAAGTAGTTATGTTAAGGCTTGATTTTAGGGCAGGCCTTGATTGGGAAACCTGCCCTGGGAAACTTTGTGCTAGGAATAGAGCATAGATAAGATAGAAACAATGTTTGAAGGATTCAACAGAGCATGTAGAACACAAGGACATAGCAGATTGTTGTTAGTGATTTGTGGGTAGTGGTAGAGCTAAAATATAACATACTAAAGGGATCGTGGTGGTGGGAGTTAAGTCGGATAAACAAACTCATAGTCTTAAGAAAGCTGAGCATGTAAGATTTATAGCCAAAGAAACTATTATCTCTATGATGAATGTAACCGTTTATAACTAAGAAATGTGTATCTCTGCACGTAGACCAAGCTGTAACAAGGTATAAAAGCTGAAGCAAAAATGGGGGTCTTTGGGATCCTGACTTTGGACGATAGTCCTCAGGTCCCCGGGCCCTGAATAAAGCACCGCATAAACTGACACTCTGTTAGTTTGTGTTCTTTGTTCTACGGGCAACATGTTTGTCTTTCCAAATGAAATCTTTTTGTCTTCCTGTTTCTCCACATCCTACCTAGTCCTTTAAAAGTGAAGTCACTTTCTAGGCATTTGAAAAAACTGTCTGGTGCATGATAATGTGTAAACCGATATTTCTCTCCTACCCTTTTAATGCATGATACCTATTTTCTGAAAGTGCATGGAACAACCCTCTAAACAGTGCTTTCTTGTAATGAACTCTTAACTTTTGCTATCTCATTTGGAATCTGAAATTTGTCATGTCTCTGTAGTGCTATGTTGCAGGTAGGAATGAAGTGGGCTTCTGCACTGGAAACAGTTAAGTGTATTTTTGGGGAGTGCCTTCCGTGATGGTTCCCATGAATGTTTTCCCTCATGTGTTTGCAAGGATTTGTTTCTCCAACCTTAGTGAATGGAGCAGAGCATTAGCATTTCTCTCACTGTCCTGCTTGTTTTTGAAGAGGATAGGGGCGGTAGAGGGAATGAAGAAGGTACAGAGACGTCATAGCAAGGTTCATGTTTATGTGGGACGTATCTTTGCCCTTCAGAGTAGAATTTCTGCCAGATTCTTCACCCCTATCTTTTATTTTCCCACCTGCAAAAAAACAGTCCTTATTAACAAAACTGCCTTAACACAATTTCTGTTTCTTAAAATATGTGGAAGATGCTAACTGCTGCCTTTGAGACTATGGGACTGGCAGGAACTACTTGGATCACTGTCAAATATTGATTTTTTTTATTATTATTTTTTTTTAAATCAGTGTGTCTGCACGTTATGGTGTATTTAGGTTAGAAAAGAAATGGGAAGCATACTGAGATGTATTAACTAGCCAAATGTTAGGGAAAAATGCTAATGAATCTTAAATATTTCTTCTGAATGTCTCATTATAGCATGTGAGTATTTCCTTGAGATAAGTTCATTTGCATGGGGCCTAATCTGTAGCTGACATCATTAATCTGTTTATTCCCTCCCTTCATGCTTCACTTAAGTCCTTTTAATGTAGCTTAAGTCCACTGCAATAATTTTGAGTTTTTAAGCTCACTCTTTCATTGAGTTTTACAGTTTCATAAGTAAATACATCTCAGTGCTTTGAGTTTAGCAGAAATATAAAACTAATCTGCAGTCTCTGACAGGGTGATTGATACTGTTCTGGCGTGGATTGTGACAGTTAATTTTTACAAATTCCTTGCCTTTAAAAGCAGTTTTAAAAATGGGATGCTTCTCAGTGTCAGTTAAAGATATTTACACACTTGTGTAGCAGATACCAGTTCAGCGTGGTATAGAATCCTGTAGTGATAAATTAAATCAATACAGGTGTAATCCAGTGTAAACCAAATAAATTTATATGTATTTAAAATTTAATTCAGTACTTTTGTTTTAGATGTGGATGTTCATGTGAACTAGATAGTCAGCTGTGTTCTTTCTCCACACACCCTCCCCCCCTGCTTTTTATGACTGTTGGCTATTTGCCATCAAGGAGTAAATAAAGTCAATTTCTGGCAGGTAGGACCACTTTGCATGCAAGGGAGCAAGGAAAAAGTGAAGACAGCCTTCAACTCCCTTGTGGTTTGCCTGAATTGATAATAGCATGCTGATAGCACACAGCTTTGATTGAAGTAGGTTTATGTAACATATTGGAGTTTTTTCCATAGCAGCACTGTTTTAAGACTTTTCCCTTCATATTTCGAGTTTTTTATTTTGAAGTTTTTTGTTTTAAACACTAAAAAGCACATATAGGTCAGGCAGAGAAATGTTTGCCAGTACGAACTCTGTGCTAGGCATTCTGGGAGAGTGCTTTCTTGCAGCAGATGAGAATTCTTTGTGGCTGGCAGCAGAAACTGCAGCAGTATCTTTGCAGTTTCCTTTCATCTTTGATTATGTTCTGAGGATCTCTGAAATACAGGAGCTCTTCCCCTGACCCTCTGGAATATCTTTTCATCTCTGTTGTGGAGTATAGCACATGCTGAAAGCCTCCGATCCTCTGCAGTTGAGGCATCCTTTGCTTTTCATCATCCTCTGATTTTTGTCTTCTGCGGCTGGATTTTTGGCAGTGTTTGTCTTAAGCAAATAGGATTACATTTCAGTAGCTGATGGTTTCTTGTTGAGGAACATACTAAATGTCGGACGTAATGAAGATTGTACAAAGAAGTATTTCTGTGAAGCACAGGAAAATTGTTCGAGTTGAGCTGAGGAAGACGACATTCTGCAAATGCAATCAGGGCTGCTAGAAATGCAAAATTCAACAGATTTGGAATGGGTTGCACTACAAGTGTGGTTCTGTTTAAAGGCATTCGTACAGTTTTTGAGAGAAACTGTGGTTATATTTGCAAACAGCAAGGGGAAAACAATGCCCTTGAATACACAGCATTCAGCCTGCCAAATGAAGATTCAGGAATATTGATTCATTCATCCCTGGTAAATACAAACTTACTTCATTGATAATTTTATCTGCTATTTGAAAGCTAAACTAAAACTAGGTTATTGTGTTTATTTAACATCTGCTATGTACAGATGTAAATATACCTTGCCTTGATATTCCAGGATGTTAGTGCATGTATGTGACATGTATGTAATACACGTGTGCATGCAGCTGTAATGTTACCACTTAGGATTCATACTCATTATATCATTTAGATTTGTACTGATAGCCTTGAAGAATTTGCATTCCATAAACGGGGTTGTTGTAGAAGACTGTCTGCTGTTAGATCTTTGTAAATATACTTTTGGAATGTATTTGGCACTTCAGTTGAAGAACAACAGATGGTTACATTATTTGGAAAAACTAAGGAATGCATCATTGGGAAAACAGTAACCTGGGATTTAAAGTTTATTTTTTTCAGGTGAATATAAGTACCTTTTTTTTGTCTCTGAAACTGTTCTATTCCTGTTTAACTTACTGACAGGGATACAGGAGCATTCTAGAAGAAGAAAAAATGGTTAAAGGGAATAATAACCTGCTTTGCTCTCAGAGGCTTTTTTAGGTGTTGCCTGATGCAAAGAAAACAAGCCTTAAATTGAGACTGTCTTCTTTGTACCCCCCAGGTTAATGACGCATTTGTGCGTCAGATGTATTGCATTTAGGCTTGAGGGGGTGGAATTGCAATAGCTAATGTGCACCACTTGCTTCAGAATTGGGCTAGTTCAGAATTTAATTATATATTTTCAATAATTTGGGGTTACTCGCTAATTGCTTTGTCACTCGCTAAATAGTTGGATTGGGAGGGGTGTGGTACGCTGAAATAACTGGACAGATTTTGACAAGCTTGTAGTGCCTGCTGGCGTACCACGCCGTGCAATTGCAGTTACAGAAAGCCTTTAGACATTTCACAAAGCTTTGTTATCTTTATGCTGTTCAGGTCCTTTCTTGCTGAACTCAAATATAAGAAAAAAAGGTGTGCCTGTGTATGTATGGGCCTCTGTGTGTGTGTTTGTATGTATACATGTATATATCACACACACACATATATGTATAGTTATACACATGGATATATTCTTTCATTCCAGGAAAGAATACAGAATAATCTGAACTGTCTTCAGATGCTTAAAATAACTTACAGTATGTATTTTACCCTTCATGATAGTATTGCATTTTATAAATTCTTCATGTAGTTTGATATAAAATATAAAATGGCTTCCTCTAGGTATTAGAAGCCTTTTTACACTGTTAGCCATTTTTAAATTAGCCTCATACAGATGCTTATTATACACTTGTTCAACTCTGGACAATGAATACTTCCAATAACTTTCGTACTCCATTGAATTTAAGACCTAACACCTTCGCGGGCCGTAAATTCTACATATAGTTAGATGAGGGAGTGAAGAAATATAATATGAATTATTTTAACTTGGAGGTTGCAGTGAAAATGATCTGTTTGGTTTTTTTTCTTTTTCTTTGTTTCGTGTGGTGGTATTCCAGCAATAATTTATATTTAATTTAGCCCTAGAATTGGTTTGCAAACTGGCAAGATTAAGCACAAAATGCATGTAGTCTGCCCTTGAGAACTGAAGTTCCACATCTGCCACTTTGGGTACTTTATTTTAACTCCAAAAGTTCTAGATGCTTTTAAATAATGATGCTGTGTTTTGAATTTTCCTGTATGGCTTTGATAGTTTGGTTTATCTGGAAGTAGTGGATCAAGGTAAGTTTTCTTGTTGGGATAAATACCTGAAGGTTAGTATGGAAGAGTGTGCAGAATTGAGGGGTCAGAATGATTTCCTATGCATTGTACTGGACCTGTGTAGTCCATGAGAACAGAAGTCAGAATTTTATAAGAAAAAAAAAATAGGACTTCATTTAAAAGTCACGGTGTTGATAATCAGAGCTGGCACTGGCTGTCACTTTCTGAGATGTTGTCTGAGACTGGGGAGCAGTTACTGCTGACTTACCCCTGAGGAGTGGAAAGCAGGATTCTCTGATGGCAGTCCTGGCAACAGTGACAAGTGATTTTCTAAAACTAGTCTCACTATATATTTAGAACTCTTAAATTACGGGTTTTTTGTACTCTTCGGTATAAAAGCTAGTTTGGCCAGGTCTTTCCCCTCTGAAAGGGATGGCTTTCAGGAGGAGAAATTACCTTGGTTGTCACTGGGAAGCTATGTGGGGAGGTGAAGACTTGAGGAATTGTTTTCTCTGGAAAGAAGCTGTATGGTCAAGGCCAAAAGAGAGCAGCAGTGTGTCACTTCCCTGTGTTTTCTTTTAGTTTGGTGGTTGTTGCAACAGATGCGAGTGTGGGTGTATGGCTTCACCTGTTTTTTTTTGTCTGTGCTGTAACACATTCAAGCTCCAATTGCTTACCTCTGCCTTTTTGGCTGTACCTGCTATCTGGTCTGCTTAGCTATTTTGGATCAAGTCTCTCCTGATACAGAGCTGTTGTGAAAACACCAGTGAATTCCAGGGTGTCTTGTAACCTAAGAACACATTGATTCGTTTGCAAAAGAAGTGTTGAAAATCTGTGAACATTTCCTGTGAACAGAAAGCTGTCAGGAAATAGTTCTCCTGGAATCAAAAATCTGTTCTGTGAAGAGATAAGGAGGCAGAAGTAGTTGATTTAGCATACATTTTTCTTACTTACTGTGTAATCTAGAGGTCAAGAGGTTGTATCTGAAATCTAATTAAATCTAATCAAAGTTTTATCTTTAGCAAATCTGCTTTTTTGATGGCTTGAAGGAAAGAGAAAAATGAAGCCTGGGTGAGAATGTCTTCTCAGGAGTACGGTGTATTTCTATCTGTCTGATGTCTTTCAAACTTGCAATGAAAATGCTATCTCTTATCTTTGGGAACATTTCTAGCCTGTCACATACACACGTCTTGGTAGAACACAGGATCTGTTAGAGCCTTTAGATCCACACGGAGAAAAATCAATGTTCTGGTAAAAGATTATCAATTTAGTTTGAGATGCTATTAAAAGTTGCATCAAAACTAATGAAAAAATATTTTCCCCAAATGTGTCCACCTAGGGCATATTTATTTTCTAAAAATATTGAGAAAATATTCAAATTTGTTTAATTTTGTACTAAGTTGAAGGACACATTTTCAAAATAGTATATGCTTGATCTACATGACTTTGTTTTGATTTTCCTATGATTTTTTTTGTTGTAATCCATTCTCAGCATGTTATTAGATGTTATTTCTGCTGTGTTGTAGTATCTTAGAGTTAGGAAGGTATTTTTCATGGCCTTTATATTAATATTCAAAATCCCTTTTTTTTTTTTTTTTTTGGTAATCATTGTATAACCAATGACCATCTAAGAGTGAAGTATTACTCCATGGTTTAGGGCCTAAACAGCCATTTCAGATGGTAGTCAAAGGTGGAAGATGAGCAAGGGAGAATGATATGGTGACAGTAAAACTAACAACATTTTAGAGGTTTGGGTTTTGCTGATAAGCCCCTTGAAGTTTGCAGTGAAGAAAGAGGCTGGGTGAGTGTGCTAGCAATGCCAGTGGAGGAGCTAGGAAACTCAAGTGAGACAGACTGGGCTGAAGGACATTGGCTTTTTTCTTTCTTTCTATTTGACTGGAAGCTGCAGAAAGCAACCTGCTTTTTTCCGTGCTTGAAATGGTTTCTGCTCACTTTGCTTCTGATGGCCTGTTCAACACTGCCATTTCTCTCACGAAGCTTTAGAACCTTGTAGTTTGGTAAACCTACCTAAGGTAGTTTAGTAGCTGAAGCGTGTGCAAGTTGTGGCCTAATAATTTTAAGTAGTCTTTTAGTTTATGATGTCTGATATGGAAAATATCCTTAATTTGAATAACTGTTCCTTAATTTGTGCTAACCCAATTTCTGAGAAGAAATGCAGGGCATTTTGAAATAGTGTATGTCCAGTTTTATAGGATAGATTTGGGTATTTGCTGGGAACAGAGCCACTAACCTTCTATTTTAATACCTGCAGTTTCTTAGTCCATATCTCCTGTTGATCTGACAGCAATGTCATTAGATGTTACTGAGTTTTTGTGACTGCTCTTTCTGTGCTGCCCCTGAGTAATTTGGTTTATTAATAAACCATGATACCTTTAACATCTACCTAAGTGTGTGCTTGTGGGAAGACTGATAAATGACAGCAGTGAGCTATGTCATTCTGCAAATAACCCCACAGATATTCCAGTTGCAAATATTTTGATTTCAGAATAATATTAAATTATATGTGTAAGATTTTTCAAAACATGCTTTTCATGATTTAATATGCGATGTATTTAACATAAACCTTAAAAAGTTCATTTACTAAAAAGCCTTTTATTAAGGCCTATTCTTGCTGTCTGAATTAACAAATTAATTTCAACTTATTTATTTAAAGTAGAACCATTTAGTAGAAATAAGTAAAGGAGGGGGTCGAAGGAAGTAATTCTGCTGAGTAAGTGGAAGTTGGGGTTTTTATGTGTGTAAACAGCTCATGCAGCAATTCTCTAACAGGGTGCAGATCATTTGTACGGCTTAGTCTGTTATTTCATTCTCATAACTTGCTTCAACTTGTAACTGTATTACAAGTGGCTTTTATTCATCAGCTACTGGAGCATTAGCCCTCATTAGGCCTCTTAATAAGGAAGAAACAGACATGTATGAGTAAAGCATCCGACTGTTGTGTAGTTTTTCATAGGTCAGTTCAATGAGAGCACTTCTTTCATCTCCTTTCATCTTACTGCTTTGGGTGAATAAAAGCCTGGTGTCTTATGTGCTGGCTTGTAGTTTTGGCTAAATCTCCTGATGGTTTCTGTAGCCTTTTTTTTTTTTCTTTTTTCCTTTTCCTTTTGTTAGACTCCTTTGGGAAAAATGCTCAAATGTCCATCTCTGGTATTCCTCTGCCTTCTCAGCAGGGGAAACTGCAGCACAAATTCACCCAACGTCTAGGTTCTGCAGCAAATGTATGTCTTTGAAAGATGCACGTGAGAGGAATATAGGTTGGCAGGCACTCGATGCACTGACATGCAAAAGATAAGATTAAACATTGTATCTTCTGGAAAACTTTTAAGACTGAGGATGAAATCTGAAGATAGTTGGTGAAGTCTACATGCATAAGTCATTGTTCATCCATGACAATATATACATCATATTAGCACAGAAAGATGTCTGACCCAAAAAATATGGAATTGGGTTGCATCCACGTAGGAAGCTTGTTTCCTTTGAATGCAGCAGCTGGAGTTACTGGGGGAGCTGGATATCCTGATTTGAAAGCAAGCAAAATATCTGGATTTTTTTTTAAAAAAGCCCAAACACCAGCACAACCCCAAACCAACTACCAGAACCAAACAAAAAATTAAAAGCCCTACATGATCTTGAGGAATGGGAAGAAGACTTCAGCGGTGGAGAAGCTGCATGGGTGGTGCTTTCAAGACTTAGAGTCTAGACTTAGTGAATACACAGAAAGGGGGTGACTTCACTGCTCTTTCTTCCTGATTAATACTTCCTTCCACCTGCTGTAGGAACAGCCTGAGATACTCATCTGAATAATCTGCAGATGCAGTGTCCTATTCTGTCATGAAATTAAATGCAGTTAAAGTAAAGCTGGGAACCTAGTGCTACCTCTTGCAATGCTCTTGTTTCTTAGAACTCTACAGTGTGAAGTCCAAGACTCTATGTGGTATCTCAGCATCTTTGTTCTGTCCAGACTACTTGACTTTCTCCCTAAAAATAATGTTTTAAGAGTAATTTTAACTGTAATGCAAAATTTGAGATTCGTAGGATTAATTTTCATATAAAGAGATGCCTCTCCAAGGAGGGATTGTGATTTTTACCTATTCCAGGATGGGCTTAATTCTTGCGTTACCAATGAAAGTCAGTGAAATGCGAGTATTTTAGTTATAATGTTGACAACATGAAAAGTGATGTGTTATCTAGCATGCTGATAACTGTGCCTTACGCTTTCTCTTACGATTTTCTTGCTAGAGAATGTGCTCCCTATTGGTGGGATTGCAAGTTACATGTTTGCGATATTTGCCACAGGAGGAATAAGCCTTCCTAACTGACCTTCTTGTGACTTTTTCTGTTTCACCTGAATGTAGCATGTGTGGCAGGGAATTTCCAGGTGAATTGCATGCTGTAGTCCAGCTGCCATCAGCTGATTGAGCCTTTCTTTTGAACTTGTGAATATATATATTTTTTCAGGGCAGGCACGTATCTGTTGATTGCTTAGGAAACTTGGCAGTATTAAGATGTGTAGAGCTGCAACACTGAATCTTCCAGCGACATGTGAAATATTTTGCCTTTAATACAACTGCGAGGCAGGCTGCCAAGTGTGGGAGGGCAGTGCTAGAATCTCTCTTACTGATATAGATGAGAGCAAGAAATATTGGCTTTTAATGGTGCTTGTCATTCTGCTAAAATGGGTCCATATTTTCATACGAGTTACTGCCTTAAAAACCCAACCCAAACCAAAACTCAACCAACTACTCACCTTGTCCCCCCCAAATCCCCAACAAAACAAAGCATCCAACCCCCTCCAGTTATCCATCTTTCTCATTTTTGGAAGTTATTTGTGAAGAGATGCTGTGAGTTGCCAAGGAATTTAAAAAGCCACAGAGGAACAGAACAGATGTAGGGTTTTAACAAATGATGTAAAATCTTTCAGTTTTCACAGGTCATGCAAACCTACAGCAAGACTATCCCTTCTTCCCCTCCTACCTCCAGTTGCTACAGGTTAAGCAACAATTCTTCCCCTGAAACAACTAACAGAGACCAGTCTGATGGCTGTAATTATAGCTGGTAAATACAATGAATGCTGATATTAGCCTCTCAACAGGGTTTAGTGATCTTGATGCAGTTGGTAAGTGGGACTTGGAGCAAAAGAAGTGCCATTAAACCAAACTACTCAGTTCTAGCTACTCATCCTTTCTTCCATTGAAGTTCAGAGGAAATTCTCATATGCTGCCTGTCCCCTTGCTGTCACTTACTCTTCATGGTGTGGTACTGTGCATTAGGAAAGCAAGCTCTTGGAGTGAAAAGTGATTTGAAGGAATCAATTTGAAGGGTGTAGTTGCATAACTTGTCTTTGGGCAGCAGATTTGCTGGAAGAATCACTGAGATGTGCTGGGAATACTGAGGACTTTTTTATCTATGTAATTTTGTAATTACATAGGTAATCCCTTAAGGGTATGTGATGCAAGAAGAGAGACAATTATTTGGCTATTGGAAGTAGTGTGAAAAGTACTGTTGTTAAAAGTACCATGGGAAGTCCTTTAGGCCACTGTGTTTGTAAAAAGATGAAATGCATTGTTTCTATAGTAATCTGAGTTATTTTGCAGATAGGTCTGTATTTAGCTAGTATTTTCCTGCAATTTTGGGAGCCATGTTGGAAATAATTATTGTACAGTGACATTCATTTCTACTTGCGTGGTTTTCCTGGATTCTCCGTTGATCTTTATTCAGGTGACTGCCTGATACAAGAAATTGAGTAGTGTCTTTTCTTTTTTAAATTGCAAGTAAATGGCTTAAAAGTACAGGTTATATAACAAGATGATAAATTTTCTGCAAGTCTTGAAGTCCTGTTTTTCATTTTTCACTTTTCAAATCATAACGTATTGTTGGTATTTTGTATTAAAATGTAACTCTTTAATAAAGTAACTTACCTCTCTTGACTGTGTGGTGCCTGGGTAAGCAGTATCTCTTTTTTTTTGTTTTTTTGCTTGTTTTCCTGGGTACTTTTTTATGAATTAGATTATTGAGATAATCACCAAGTCCTCAGCAGAAAATAAATGTCGGAAGTATACATCAATTTAGCAATTAAGGTCTATTTGCTGCAGGATATAGCTCTGAAGGTACTGCTTCACACTTTTGTTGTTGTTAAAGAACCCTCTCTAATCGTATATATGTGTTAATGAAATACAAGATAGATTATATTAACCATTCAGTAGGAAAAAATAACTTCTGTGTCTTTAAACTGAAGTTATACAAATTTTGGCGTGTTGGCCTTCTTTTTGTCCCTCATCGTGTTTTGGGAAGAATAGGGAGAATGATGGGGAAAGAAAATCAGATTGATACTGAATTAAAGTAATCCAGATGCATTCAAGAGAAGTACCTGACCAGGATAAAACAACGTTGCAGTTTAAAAGTAGAACCAAAAGTAACCAGAAGAAATACTATTTAGAGTGCATAATATTTTTAAGTTGTTATTAGAGTGTGCATTGTGCAGA